>NC_091983.1:216644004-216654004 GCF_044704955.1 Pristiophorus japonicus | reverse complement strand
AGGGACAGACTGTCAGTGTGTGTGTGTGAGGAGAGACGGACTGTCAGTGTGTGTGTGTGTGAGGACAGACTGCGGGTGTGTGTGTGAGGAGGTACAGACAGTCAGTGTGTGTGTGTGTGAGGAGAGACGGACTGTCAGTGCGTGTGTGTGTGTGAGGATGGACGGACTGTCAGTGTGTGTGTGTGTGTGAGGATGGACGGACTGTCAGTGTGTGTGTGTGTGTGTGTGTGAGGACGGACTGTCAGTGTGTGTATGTGAGAGGAGGGACGGACTGTCAGTGTGTGTGTGTGAGGGGAGACGGACAGACAGTGTGTGTGTGTGTGTGTGTGTGTGTGAGGAGGGACTGTCAGAGTGTGTGTGTGAGGAGGGACGGACTGTCTGTGTGAGGAGGGATGGACTGTCTGTGTATGTGTGTGTGTGTGTGAGGAGAGACTGTCAGTGTGTGTGTGAGAGGCCGGATGGACTGTCAGTGTGTGTATGTGAGGAGGGACGGACTGCCTGTGTATGTGTGTGTGTGTGTGTGTGAGGAGAGACTGTCCGTGTGTGTGTGTGAGGAGAGACTGTCAGTGTGTGTGTGTGTGTGAGGAGTGACGGACTGTCAGTGTGTGTGTGTGTGTGAGGAGAGATTGTCAGTGTGTGTGTGTGTGTGTGTGTGGAGAGACGGACAGTCAGTGTGTGTGTGTGAGGAGAGACGGACAGTCAGTGTGTGTGTGTGAGGAGAGACGGACTGTCAGTGTGTGTGTGTGAGGAGAGACGGACTGTCTGTGTATGTGTGTGTGTGTGTCAGGAGAGACGCACTGTCTGTGTGTGTGTGTGAGGAGGGACGGACTGTCTGTGTATGTGTGTGTGTGTGTCAGGAGAGACGGACTGTCAGTTTGTGTGTGTGAGGAGGGACAGACTGTCAGTGTGTGTGTGAGGAGAGACGGACAGACAGTGTGTGTGAGGAGGAACAGACTGTCTGTGTATCTGTGTGTGTGTGAGAGAAGGGACGAACTGTCAGTGTGTGTGTGTGTGTGAGGAGAGATTGTCAGTGTGTGTGTGTGTCTGTGTGGAGAGACGGACAGTCAGTGTGTGTGTGTGTGGAGAGGACTGTCAGTGTGTGTGTGTGTGTGAGGAGGGACAACTGTCAGTGTGTGTGTGAGAGGAGGGACGGACGTCAGTGTGTGTGTGAGAGGAGGGACGGACTGTCAGTGTGTGTGTGTGAGGGGAGACGGACAGACAGTGTGTGTGTGCGTGAGGAGGGACTGTCAGTGTGTGTGTGTGAGGAGGCACGGACTATCTGTGTGTGAGGAGGGACGGACTGCCAGTGTGTGTGTGTGTGTGAGGAGAGACTGTTAGTGTATGTGTGAGAGGAGGGATGGACTGTCAGTGTGTGTGTGTGAGGAGCAACGGACTGTCTGTGTATGTGTGTGTGTGTGTGAGGAGAGACTGTCAGTGTGTGTGTGTGTGTGTGTGTGTGTGAGGAGTGACGGACTGTCAGTGTGTGTGTGTGAGGACAAACTGTCAGTGTGTGTGTGTGAGGAGGGACAGACTGTCAGTGTGTGTGTGTGTGAGGAGGGATGGACTGTCAATGTGTGTGTGAGAGGAGGGACAGACTGTCAGTGTGGGTGTGTGTGAGGAGGGACAGACTGTCAGTGTGTGTGTGTGAGGACGGATGGACTGTCAATGTGTGTGTGAGAGGAGGGACAGACTGTCAGTGTGTGTGTGTGTGTGAGTGGGACGGACTGTCAGTGTGTGTGTGTGAAGAGGGACGGACTGTCTGTGTGTGTGTGAGGACAGACTGTCAGTGGACTGTCAGTGGATGTGTGTGTGAGGATGGATGGACAGTCAGTGTGTGTGTGTGTGTTTGTGAGGACGGACTGTTAGTGTGTGTGTGTGAGAGGAGGGACAGACTGTCAGTGTGTGTGTGTGTGTGTGGAGAGGACTGTCAGTGTATGTGTGTGTGTGAGGAGAGACTGTCAGTGTATGTGTGAGAGAAGGGATGGACTGTCAGTGTGTGTGTGTGAGGAGGGACGGACAGTCAGTGTGTGTGTGTGTGTGTGTGAGGACAAACTGTCAGTGTGTGTGTGTGAGGAGGGACAGACTGTCAGTGTGTGTGTGTGAGGAGGGATGGACTGTCAATATGTGTGTGAGAGGAGCGACAGACTGTCAGTGTGTGTGTGTGTGTGTGTGAGGAGGGACAGACTGTCAGTGTGTGTGTGTGAGGAGGGACAGACTGTCACTGTGTGTGTGTGTGTGAGAGGAGGGATGGACTGTCAGTGTGTGTGTGTGAGGAGGGACGGACTGCCTGTGTATGTGTGTGTGTGTGTGTGAGGAGAGACTGTCAGTGTGTGTGTGTGTGTGAGGAGTGACGGACTGTCAGTGTGTGTGTGTGTGTGAGGAGAGATTGTCAGTGTGTGTGTGTGTGTGTGTGTGGAGAGACGGACAGTCAGTGTGTGTGTGTGAGGAGAGACGGACAGTCAGTGTGTGTGTGTGAGGAGAGACGGACTGTCAGTGTGTGTGTGTGAGGAGAGACGGACTGTCAGTGTGTGTGTGTGAGGAGGGACGGACTGTCTGTGTATGTGTGTGTGTGTGTCAGGAGAGACGCACTGTCTGTGTGTGTGTGTGAGGAGGGACGGACTGTCTGTGTATGTGTGTGTGTCAGGAGAGACGGACTGTCAGTTTGTGTGTGTGAGGAGGGACAGACTGTCAGTGTGTGTGTGAGGAGAGACGGACAGACAGTGTGTGTGAGGAGGAACAGACTGTCTGTGTATCTGTGTGTGTGTGAGAGAAGGGACGAACTGTCAGTGTGTGTGTGTGTGTGAGGAGAGATTGTCAGTGTGTGTGTGTGTCTGTGTGGAGAGACGGACAGTCAGTGTGTGTGTGTGTGGAGAGGACTGTCAGTGTGTGTGTGTGTGTGAGGAGGGACAACTGTCAGTGTGTGTGTGAGAGGAGGGACGGACGTCAGTGTGTGTGTGAGAGGAGGGACGGACTGTCAGTGTGTGTGTGTGAGGGGAGACGGACAGACAGTGTGTGTGTGCGTGAGGAGGGACTGTCAGTGTGTGTGTGTGAGGAGGCACGGACTATCTGTGTGTGAGGAGGGACGGACTGCCAGTGTGTGTGTGTGTGTGAGGAGAGACTGTTAGTGTATGTGTGAGAGGAGGGATGGACTGTCAGTGTGTGTGTGTGAGGAGCAACGGACTGTCTGTGTATGTGTGTGTGTGTGTGAGGAGAGACTGTCAGTGTGTGTGTGTGTGTGTGTGTGTGTGTGTGAGGAGTGACGGACTGTCAGTGTGTGTGTGTGAGGACAAACTGTCAGTGTGTGTGTGTGAGGAGGGACAGACTGTCAGTGTGTGTGTGTGTGAGGAGGGATGGACTGTCAATGTGTGTGTGAGAGGAGGGACAGACTGTCAGTGTGGGTGTGTGTGAGGAGGGACAGACTGTCAGTGTGTGTGTGTGAGGACGGATGGACTGTCAATGTGTGTGTGAGAGGAGGGACAGACTGTCAGTGTGTGTGTGTGTGTGAGTGGGACGGACTGTCAGTGTGTGTGTGTGAAGAGGGACGGACTGTCTGTGTGTGTGTGAGGACAGACTGTCAGTGGACTGTCAGTGGATGTGTGTGTGAGGATGGATGGACAGTCAGTGTGTGTGTGTGTGTTTGTGAGGACGGACTGTTAGTGTGTGTGTGTGAGAGGAGGGACAGACTGTCAGTGTGTGTGTGTGTGTGTGGAGAGGACTGTCAGTGTATGTGTGTGTGTGAGGAGAGACTGTCAGTGTATGTGTGAGAGAAGGGATGGACTGTCAGTGTGTGTGTGTGAGGAGGGACGGACAGTCAGTGTGTGTGTGTGTGTGTGTGTGTGTGAGGACAAACTGTCAGTGTGTGTGTGTGAGGAGGGACAGACTGTCAGTGTGTGTGTGTGAGGAGGGATGGACTGTCAATATGTGTGTGAGAGGAGCGACAGACTGTCAGTGTGTGTGTGTGTGTGTGTGAGGAGGGACAGACTGTCAGTGTGTGTGTGTGAGGAGGGACAGACTGTCACTGTGTGTGTGTGTGTGTGAGGATGGACGGACTGTCAGTGTGTGTGTGTGTGTGTGTGTGTGTGAGGAGAGACGAATAGTATGTGTGTGTGTGAGGAGGGACTGTCAGTGTGTGTGTGTGTGTGAGGATAGTCGGACTGTCAGTGTGTGTGTGTGAGGAGAGACGGGCTGTCAGTGTGTCTGTTTGTGAGGAGGGACAGATTGTCAGTGTGTGTGTGTGTGAGGAGAGATGGACTGTCAGTGTGTCTGTGTGAGGAGGGACAGACTGTCAGTGTGTGTGTGTGAGGAGAGACGGACTGTCAGTGTGTGTGTGTGTGAGGACAGACTGCGGGTGTGTGTGTGAGGAGGTACAGACTGTCAGTGTGTGTGTGTGTGAGGATGGATGGACTGTCAGTGTGTGTGTGTGTGTGAGGATGGACGGACTGTCAGTGTGTGTGTGTGTGTGTGTGTGTGTGTGAGAGGACGGACTGTCAGTGTGTGTGTGTGAGAGGAGGGACGGACTGTCAGTGTGTGAGGAGGGACGGACTGTCTGTGTATGTGTGTGTGTGTGTGAGGAGAGACTGTCAGTGTATGTGTGTGTGTGAGGAGAGACTGTCAGTGTGTGTGTGAGAGGAGGGATGGACTGTCAGTGTGTGTGTGTGAGGAGGGACGGACTGCCTGTGTATGTGTGTGTGTGTGTGAGGAGAGACTGTCAGTGTGTGTGTGTGTGTGAGGAGTGACGGACTGTCAGTGTGTGTGTGTGTGTGAGGAGAGATTGTCAGTGTGTGTGTGTGTGTGTGTATGTGTGGAGAGAGGGACAGTCAGTGTGTGTGTGTGTGTGAGGAGAGACGGACTGTCAGTGTGTGTGTGTGTGTGAGGAGGGACGGACTGTCTGTGTATGTGCGTGTGTGTGTGAGGAGAGACGCACTGTCAGTGTGTGTGTGTGTGTGTGTGAGGAGAGACGGACTGTCAGTTTGTGTGTGTGAGGAGGGACTGTCAGTGTGTGTGTGTGAGGAGGGACAGACTGTCAGTGTATGTGTGAGAGGAGGGATAGACTGTCAGTGTGTGTGTGTGAGGAGCAACGGACTGTCTGTGTATGTGTGTGTGTGTGTGAGGAGAGACTGTCAGTGTGTGTGTGTGTGTGTGTGTGTGAGGAGTGACGGACTGTCAGTGTGTGTGTGTGAGGACAAACTGTCAGTGTGTGTGTGTGAGGAGAAACAGACTGTCAGTGTGTGTGTGTGTGAGGAGGGATGGACTGTCAATGTGTGTGTGAGAGGAGGGACAGACTGTCAGTGTGTGTGTGTGTGTGTGAGGAGGGACAGACTGTCAGTGTGTGTGTGTGAGGACGGATGGACTGTCAATGTGTGTGTGAGAGGAGGGACAGACTGTCAGTGTGTGAGTGTGTGTGTGTGTGTGAGTGGGACGGACTGTCAGTGTGTGTGTGTGAAGAGGGACGGACTGTCTGTGTGTGTGTGAGGACAGACTGTCAGTGGACTGTCAGTGGATGTGTGTGTGAGGATGGATGGACAGTCAGTGTGTGTGTGTGTGTGTGAGGACGGACTGTCAGTGTGTGTGTGTGAGAGGAGGGACGGACTGTCAGTGTGTGTGTGTGTGTGTGGAGAGGACTGTCAGTGTATGTGTGTGTGTGAGGAGAGATTGTCAGTGTGTGTGTGAGAGGAGGGATGGACTGTCAGTGTGTGTGTGTGAGGAGGGACGGACTGTCAGTGTGTGTGTGTGTGTGTGAGGACAAACTGTCAGTGTGTGTGTGTGAGGAGAGACTATTAGTGTATGTGTGAGAGAAGGGATGGACTGTCAGTGTGTGTGTGAGGAGGGACGGACTGTCTGTGTATGTGTGTGTGTGTGAAGAGAGACTGTCAGTGTGTGTGTGTGTGTGAGGAGTGACGGACTCTCAGTGTGTGTGTGTGAAGACAAACTATCAGTGTGTGTGTGTGAGGAGGGACAGACTGTCAGTGTGTGTATGTGTGGAGAGGACTGTCAGTGTATGTGTGTGTGTGAGGAGAGACTGTCAGTGTATGTGTGAGAGAAGGGATGGACTGTCAGTGTGTGTGTGTGAGGAGGGACGGACTGTCAGTGTGTGTGTGTGTGTGTGAGGACAAACTGTCAGTGTGTGTGTGTGAGGAGGGACAGACTGTCAGTGTGTGTGTGTGAGGAGGGATGGACTGTCAATATGTGTGTGAGAGGAGCGACAGACTGTCAGTGTGTGTGTGTGTGTGTGAGGAGGGACAGACTGTCAGTGTGTGTGTGTGAGGAGGGACAGACTGTCACTGTGTGTGTGTGTGTGAGGATGGACGGACTGTCAGTGTGTGTGTGTGTGTGTGTGTGTGTGTGAGGAGAGACGAATAGTGTGTGTGTGTGTGAGGAGGGACTGTCAGTGTGTGTGTGTGTGTGAGGATAGTCGGACTGTCAGTGTGTGTGTGTGAGGAGAGACGGGCTGTCAGTGTGTCTGTTTGTGAGGAGGGACAGATTGTCAGTGTGTGTGTGTGTGAGGAGAGATGGACTGTCAGTGTGTCTGTGTGAGGAGGGACAGACTGTCAGTGTGTGTGTGTGAGGAGAGACGGACTGTCAGTGTGTGTGTGTGTGAGGACAGACTGCGGGTGTGTGTGTGAGGAGGTACAGACTGTCAGTGTGTGTGTGTGTGAGGATGGATGGACTGTCAGTGTGTGTGTGTGTGTGAGGATGGACGGACTGTCAGTGTGTGTGTGTGTGTGTGTGTGAGAGGACGGACTGTCAGTGTGTGTGTGTGAGAGGAGGGACGGACTGTCAGTGTGTGAGGAGGGACGGACTGTCTGTGTATGTGTGTGTGTGTGTGAGGAGAGACTGTCAGTGTATGTGTGTGTGTGAGGAGAGACTGTCAGTGTGTGTGTGAGAGGAGGGATGGACTGTCAGTGTGTGTGTGTGAGGAGGGACGGACTGCCTGTGTATGTGTGTGTGTGTGTGTGAGGAGAGACTGTCAGTGTGTGTGTGTGTGTGAGGAGTGACGGACTGTCAGTGTGTGTGTGTGTGTGTGAGGAGAGATTGTCAGTGTGTGTGTGTGTGTGTGTGTGTATGTGTGGAGAGAGGGACAGTCAGTGTGTGTGTGTGAGGAGAGACGGACTGTCAGTGTGTGTGTGTGTGTGAGGAGGGACGGACTGTCTGTGTATGTGCGTGTGTGTGTGAGGAGAGACGCACTGTCAGTGTGTGTGTGTGTGTGTGTGAGGAGAGACGGACTGTCAGTTTGTGTGTGTGAGGAGGGACTGTCAGTGTGTGTGTGTGAGGAGGGACAGACTGTCAGTGTATGTGTGAGAGGAGGGATAGACTGTCAGTGTGTGTGTGTGAGGAGCAACGGACTGTCTGTGTATGTGTGTGTGTGTGTGAGGAGAGACTGTCAGTGTGTGTGTGTGTGTGTGTGTGTGAGGAGTGACGGACTGTCAGTGTGTGTGTGTGAGGACAAACTGTCAGTGTGTGTGTGTGAGGAGAAACAGACTGTCAGTGTGTGTGTGTGTGAGGAGGGATGGACTGTCAATGTGTGTGTGAGAGGAGGGACAGACTGTCAGTGTGTGTGTGTGTGTGAGGAGGGACAGACTGTCAGTGTGTGTGTGTGAGGACGGATGGACTGTCAATGTGTGTGTGAGAGGAGGGACAGACTGTCAGTGTGTGAGTGTGTGTGTGTGTGTGAGTGGGACGGACTGTCAGTGTGTGTGTGTGAAGAGGGACGGACTGTCTGTGTGTGTGTGAGGACAGACTGTCAGTGGACTGTCAGTGGATGTGTGTGTGAGGATGGATGGACAGTCAGTGTGTGTGTGTGTGTGTGTGTGTGAGGACGGACTGTCAGTGTGTGTGTGTGAGAGGAGGGACGGACTGTCAGTGTGTGTGTGTGTGTGTGGAGAGGACTGTCAGTGTATGTGTGTGTATGAGGAGAGATTGTCAGTGTGTGTGTGAGAGGAGGGATGGACTGTCAGTGTGTGTGTGTGAGGAGGGACGGACTGTCAGTGTGTGTGTGTGTGTGTGAGGACAAACTGTCAGTGTGTGTGTGTGAGGAGAGACTATTAGTGTATGTGTGAGAGAAGGGATGGACTGTCAGTGTGTGTGTGAGGAGGGACGGACTGTCTGTGTATGTGTGTGTGTGTGAAGAGAGACTGTCAGTGTGTGTGTGTGTGTGAGGAGTGACGGACTGTCAGTGTGTGTGTGTGAAGACAAACTATCAGTGTGTGTGTGTGAGGAGGGACAGACTGTCAGTGTGTGTATGTGAGGAGGGATGGACTGTCAATATGTGTGTGAGAGGAGCGACAGACTGTCAGTGTGTGTGTGTGTGTGTGTGAGGAGGGACAGACTGTCAGTGTGTGTGTGTGTGTGAGGACAAACTGTCAGTGTGTGTGTGTGAGGAGGGACAGACTGTCAGTGTTTGTGTGTGAGGAGGGATTGACTGTCAATATGTGTGTGAGAGGAGCGACAGACTGTCAGTGTGTGTGTGTGTGTGTGTGAGGAGGGACAGACTGTCAGTGTGTGTGTGTGTGTGAGGACAAACTGTCAGTGTGTCTGTGTGAGGAGGGACAGACTGTCAGTGTGTGTGTGTGAGGAGAGACGGACTGTCAGTGTGTGTGTGTGTGAGGACAGACTGCGGGTGTGTGTGTGAGGAGGTACAGACTGTCAGTGTGTGTGTGAGGATGGATGGACTGTCAGTGGGTGTGTGTGTGTGAGGAGAGACTGTCAGTGTATGTGTGTGTGTGAGGAGAGACTGTCAGTGTGTGTGTGAGAGGAGGGATGGACTGTCAGTGTGTGTGTGTGAGGAGGGACGGACTGCCTGTGTATGTGTGTGTGTGTGTGTGAGGAGAGACTGTCAGTGTGTGTGTGTGTGTGACGAGTGACGGACTGTCAGTGTGTGTGTGTGTGAGGAGAGATTGTCAGTGTGTGTGTGTGTGTGTGTGTGTGTGTGTTGAGAGAGGGACAGTCAGTGTGTGTGTGTGAGGAGAGACGGACTGTCTGTGTATGTGCGTGTGTGTGTGAGGAGAGACGCACTGTCAGTGTGTGTGTGTGTGTGTGTGAGGAGAGACGGACTGTCAGTTTGTGTGTGTGAGGAGGGACTGTCAGTGTGTGTGTGTGAGGAGGGACAGACTGTCAGTGTGTGTGTGAGGAGAGACGGACAGACAGTGTGTGTGAGGAGGGACAGACTGTCTGTGTATCTGTGTGTGTGTGTGAGAAGGGACAGACTGTTAGTGTGTGTGTGAGAGGAGGTACTGTCAGTGTGTGTGTGTGTGGAGAGGACTGTCAGTGTGTGTGTGTGTGTGAGGAGGGACAACTGTCAGTGTGTGTGTGAGAGGAGGGACGGACGTCAGTGTGTGTGTGAGAGGAGGGACGGACTGTCAGTGTGTGTGTGTGAGGGGAGACGGACAGACAGTGTGTGAGGAGGGACGGACTGTCAGTGTGTGTGGAGGGACGGACTGTCAGTGTGTGTGTGTGTGAGGAGAGACTATTAGTGTATGTGTGTGAGGAGGGACGGACTGTCTGTGTATGTGTGTGTGTGTGTGAGGAGAGACTGTCAGTGTGTGTGTGTGTGTGTGAGGAGTGACGGACTGTCAGTGTGTGTGTGTGAGGACTAACTGTCAGTGTGTGTGTGTGAGGAGGGACAGACTGTCAGTGTGTGTGTGTGTGAGGAGGGATGGACTGTCAATGTGTGTGTGAGAGGAGGGACAGACTGTCAGTGTGTGTGTGTGTGTGAGGAGGGACAGACTGTCAGTGTGTGTGTATGAGGAGGGATGGACTGTCAATGTGTGTGTGAGAGGAGGGACAGACTGTCAGTGTGTGTGTGAGGAGGGACGGACTGTTTGTGTGTGTGTGTGAGGACAGACTGTCAGTGGACTGTCAGTGCGTGTGTGTGTGAGGATGGATGGACAGTCAGTGTGTGTGTGTGTGTGAGGACGGACTGTCAGTGTGTGTGTGTGAGAGGAGGGACGGACTGTCAGTGTGTGTGTGTGTGTGAGGAGAGACAGACTGTCAGTGTGTGTGT
>NC_091983.1:216619004-216639004 GCF_044704955.1 Pristiophorus japonicus | reverse complement strand
TGTCAGTGTGTGTGTGTGTGTGAGGAGAGACGGACTGTCAGTGTGTGTGTGTGTGTGTGTGTGTGGAGAGACGGACTGTCAGTTTGTGTGTGAGGAGAGACTGTCAGTGTGTGTGTGTGAGGAGGGACAGACTGTCAGTGTGTGTGTGAGGAGAGACGGACAGACAGTGTGTGTGAGGAGGGACAGACTGTCTGTGTATCTGTGTGTGTGTGTGAGAAGGGACGGACTGTTAGTGTGTGTGTGAGAAGGGACGGACTGTCAGTGTGTGTGTGTGAGGAGGGACTTACTGTCTGTGTGTGTGTGAGGACAGACTGTCAGTGGAGTGTCAGTGCGTGTGTGTGTGAGGATGGATGGACTGTCAGTGTGTGTGTGTGTGAGGATGGACTGTCAGTGTGTGTGTGTGAGATGAAGGACGGACTGTCAGTGTGTGTGTGTGTATGAGGAGAGACAGACTGTCAGTGTGTGTGTGAGAGGAGGGATGGACTGTCAGTGTGTGTGTGTGAGGATGGACGGACTGTCAGTGTGTGTGTGAGAGGAGGGACGGACTGTCAGTGTGTGTGTGTGTGTGTGTGTGGAGAGGACTGTCAGTGTATGTGTGTGTGTGAGGAGAGACTGTCAGTGTGTGTGTGTGTGAGGAGAGACGGACTGTCAGTGCGTGTGTGTGTGTGAGGATGGACGGACTGTCAGTGTGTGTGTGTGTGTGTGAGGATGGACGGACTGTCAGTGTGTGTGTGTGTGTGTGTGAGGACGGACTGTCAGTGTGTGTGTGTGAGAGGAGGGACGGACTGTCAGTGTGTGTGTGTGATGGGAGACGGACAGACAGTGTGTGTGTGTGTGTGTGTCTGTGTGTGTGTGTGAGGAGAGACAGACTGTCAGTTTGTGTGTGTGAGGAGGGACTGTCAGTGTGTGTGTGTGAGGAGGGACAGACTGTCTGTGTATCTCTGTGTGTGTGTGAGAAGGGATGGACTGTTAGTGTGTGTGTGAGAGGAGGGACTGTCAGTGTGTGTGTGTGTGAGGATAGTCGGACTGACAGTGTGTGTGTGTGTGTGTGAGAAGGGACAACTATCAGTGTGTGTGTGAGAGGAGAGACGGACTGTCAGTGTGTGTGTGTGTGTGTGTGTGAGGACGGACTGTCAGTGTGTGTGTGTGAGAGGAGGGACGGACTGTCAGTGTGTGTGTGAGAGGAGGGACTGTCAGTGTGTGTGTGTGTGTGAGGAGAGACGGACTGTCAGTGCGTGTGTGTGTGTGAGGATGGACGGACTGTCAGTGTGTGTGTGTGTGTGTGTGTGTGGAGAGACGGACTGTCAGTTTGTGTGTGAGGAGGGACTGTCAGTGTGTGTGTGTGAGGAGGGACAGACTGTCAGTGTGTGTGTGAGGAGAGACGGACAGACAGTGCGTGTGAGGAGGGACAGACTGTCTGTGTATCTGTGTGTGTGTGTGAGAAGGGACGGACTGTTAGTGTGTGTGTGAGAAGGGACGGACTGTCAGTGTGTGTGTGTGAGGAGGGACTTACTGTCTGTGTGTGTGTGAGGACAGACTGTCAGTGGAGTGTCAGTGCGTGTGTGTGTGAGGATGGATGGACTGTCAGTGTGTGTGTGTGTGAGGATGGACTGTCAGTGTGTGTGTGTGAGATGAAGGACGGACTGTCAGTGTGTGTGTGTGTGTGAGGAGAGATTGTCAGTGTGTGTGTGTGTGTGTGTGTGGAGAGACGGACAGTCTGTGTGTGTGTGTGTGTGTGTGTGTGTGAGGAGGGACGGACTGTCTGTGTATGTGTGTGTGTGTGTGAGGAGAGACTGTCTGTGTGTGTGTGTGTGTGAGAGGAGGGACGGACTGTCAGTGTGTGTGTGTGAGGGGAGACGGACAGACTGTGTGTGTGCGTGTGAGGAGAGACGGACTGTCAGTTTGTGTGTGTATGAGGAGAGACGGACTGTCAGTGTGTCTGTGTGAGGAGGGACAGACTGTCAGTGTGTGTGTGTGTGAGGAGAGACGGACTGTCAGTGTGTGTGTGTGTGAGGACAGACTGCGGGTGTGTGTGTGAGGAGGTACAGACTGTCAGTGTGTGTGTGTGTGAGGAGAGACGGACTGTCAGTGCGTGTGTGTGTGTGAGGATGGACGGACTGTCAGTGTGTGTGTGTGTGTGTGTGAGGACGGACTGTCAGTGTGTGTGTGTGAGAGGAGGGACGGACTGTCAGTGTGTGTGTGTGATGGGAGACGGACAGACAGTGTGTGTGTGTGTGTGTGTGAGGAGAGACAGACTGTCAGTGTGTGTGTGTGATGAGGGACAGACTGTCTGTGTATCTCTGTGTGTGTGTGAGAAGGGATGGACTGTTAGTGTGTGTGTGAGAGGAGGGACTGTCAGTGTGTGTGTGTGTGTGAGGATAGTCGGACTGACAGTGTGTGTGTGTGTGTGTGAGAAGGGACAACTATCAGTGTGTGTGTGAGAGGAGAGACGGACTGTCAGTGTGTGTGTGTGTATGTGTGAGGACGGACTGTCAGTGTGTGTGTGTGAGAGGAGGGACGGACTGTCAGTGTGTGTGTGAGAGGAGGGACTGTCAGTGTGTGTGTGTGTGTGAGGAGAGACGGACTGTCAGTGTGTGTGTGTGTGTGTGTGTGTGGAGAGACGGACTGTCAGTTTGTGTGTGAGGAGGGACTGTCAGTGTGTGTGTGTGAGGAGGGACAGACTGTCAGTGTGTGTGTGAGGAGAGACGGACAGACAGTGTGTGTGAGGAGGGACAGACTGTCTGTGTATCTGTGTGTGTGTGTGAGAAGGGACGGACTGTTAGTGTGTGTGTGAGAAGGGACGGACTGTCAGTGTGTGTGTGTGAGGAGGGACTTACTGTCTGTGTGTGTGTGAGGACAGACTGTCAGTGGAGTGTCAGTGCGTGTGTGTGTGAGGATGGATGGACTGTCAGTGTGTGTGTGTGTGAGGATGGACTGTCAGTGTGTGTGTGTGAGATGAAGGACGGACTGTCAGTGTGTGTGTGTGTGTATGAGGAGAGACAGACTGTCAGTGTGTGTGTGAGAGGAGGGATGGACTGTCAGTGTGTGTGTGTGAGGATGGACGGACTGTCAGTGTGTGTGTGAGAGGAGGGACGGACTGTCAGTGTGTGTGTGTGTGTGTGTGTGGAGAGGACTGTCAGTGTATGTGTGTGTGTGAGGAGAGACTGTCAGTGTGTGTGTGTGAGGAGGGATGGACTGTCAATGTGTGTGTGAGAGGAGGGACAGACTGTCACTGTGTGTGTGTGTGTGAGGATGGACGGACTGTCAGTGTGTGTGTGTGTGTGTGTGAGGAGAGACGAATAGTGTGTGTGTGTGTGAGGAGGGACTGTCAGTGTGTGTGTGTGTGTGAGGATAGTCGGACTGTCAGTGTGTGTGTGTGTGAGGAGAGACGGACTGTCAGTGTGTCTGTGTGTGAGGAGGGACAGATTATCAGTGTGTGTGTGTATGAGGAGAGACGGATTGTCAGTGTGTCTGTGTGAGGAGGGACAGACTGTCAGTGTGTGTGTGTGAGGAGAGACGGACTGTCAGTGTGTGTGTGTGTGAGGACAGACTGCGGGTGTGTGTGTGAGGAGAGACGGACTGTCAGTGCGTGTGTGTGTGTGAGGATGGACGGACTGTCAGTGTGTGTGTGTGTGTGAGGATGGACGGACTGTCAGTGTGTGTGTGTGTGTGTGTGTGAGGACGGACTGTCAGTGTGTGTGTGTGAGAGGAGGGACGGACTGTCAGTGTGTGTGTGTGAGGGGAGACGGACAGACAGTGTGTGTGTGTGAGGAGGGACCGTCAGTGTGTGTGTGTGAGGAGGGACAGACTGTCTGTGTATCTGTGTGTGTGTGTGAGAAAGGATGGACTGTTAGTGTGTGTGTGTGTGTGAGGAGAGACGGACTGTCAGTTTGTGTGTGTGAGGAGGGACTGTCAGTGTGTGTGTGAGAGGAGGGACGGACGTCCGTGTGTGTGTGAGAGGAGGGACGGACTGTCAGTGTGTGTGTGTGAGGGGAGACGGACAGACAGTGTGTGTGTGTGTGTGTGTGTGTGTGTGAGGAGGGACTGTCAGTGTGTGTGTGTGAGGAGGGACGGACTGTCAGTGTGTGAGGAGGGACGGACTGTCAGTGTGTGTGTGTGAGGGGAGACGGACAGACAGTGTGTGTGTGTGTGTGTGTGTGTGAGGAGAGACTGTCAGTGTGTGTGTGTGTGTGTGAGGAGTGACGGACTGTCAGTGTGTGTGTGTGTGTGAGGACAAACTGTCAGTGTGTGTGTGTGAGGAGGAACAGACTGTCAGTGTGTGTGCGTGAGGAGGGATGGACTGTCAATGTGTGTGTGTGAGGAGGGACAGACTGTCAGTGTGTGTGTGTGAGGAGGGATGGACTGTCAATGTGTGTGTGAGAGGAGGGACAGACTGTCAGTGTGTGTGTGTGTGTGGAGGGACGGACTGTCAGTGTGTGTGTGTGAGGATGGACGGACTGTCAGTGTGTGTGCGTGTGTGGAGGGACGGACAGACAGTGTGTGTGTGTGTGTGGAGAGGACTGTCAGTGTGTGTGTGTGAGAGAAAGGACGGACTGTCAGTGTGTGTGAGGAAGGACGGACTGTCAGTGTGTGTGTGTGTGTGGAGAGGACTGTCAGTGTGTGTGTGTGTGAGGAGGGACGGACTTTCAGTGTGTGTGTGAGAGGAGGGACGGACTGCCAGTGTGTGTGTGAGAGGAGGGACAGACTATCAGTGTGTGTGTGTGTGAGGAGGGAGAGACTGTCAGTGTGTGTGTGTGAGGATGGACAGACTGTCAGTGTGTGTGTGTGAGGAGGGATGGACTGTCAATGTGTGTGTGTGAGGAGGGACAGACTGTCAGTGTGTGTGTGTGAGGAGGGATGGACTGTCAATGTGTGTGTGAGAGGAGGGACAGACTGTCAGTGTGTGTGTGTGTGTGGAGGGACGGACTGTCAGTGTGTGTGTGTGAGGATGGACGGACTGTCAGTGTGTGTGCGTGTGTGGAGGGACAGACAGACAGTGTGTGTGTGTGTGTGGAGAGGACTGTCAGTGTGTGTGTGTGTGAGGAGGGACGGACTTTCAGTGTGTGTGTGAGAGGAGGGACGGACTGCCAGTGTGTGTGTGAGAAGAGACGGACAGACAGTGTGTGTGTGTGAGGAGGGACTGTCAGTGTGTGTGTGAGGAGAGACGGACTGTTAGTGTGTGTGTGTGTGAGGAGAGACGGATTGTCAGTGTGTGTGTGTTAGGACAGACTGTCCGTGTGTGTGTGTGAGGAGATACAGACTGACAGTTTGTGTGTGTGAGGACAGACTGTCAGTGTGTGTGTGAGAGGAGGGAAAGACTGTCAGTGTGTGTGTGTGTGTGAGGAGGGACGGACTGTCAGTGTGTGTGTGAGAGGAGGGACGGACTGTCAGTGTGTGTGTGTGTGTGTGTGAGGAGGGACAGACTGTCAGTGTGTGTGTGTGAGGAGGGATGGACTGTCAATGTGTGTGTGAGAGGAGGGACAGACTGTCAGTGTGTGTGTGTGTGAGGAGGGACGGACTGTCAGTGTGTGTGTGTGAGGAGGGACGGACTGTCTGTGTGTGTGTGAGGACAGACTGTCAGTGGACTGTCAGTGCGTGTGTGTGTGAGGATGGATGGACTGTCAGTGTGTGTGTGTGTGTGTGAGGACGGACTGTCAGTGTGTGTGTGTGTGAGAGGAGGGACGGACTGTCAGTGTGTGTGTGTGTGAGAGGAAGGACGGACTGTCAGTGTGTGTGTGTGTGTGGAGAGGACTGTCAGTGTGTGTGTGTGAGAGGAAGGACGGACTGTCAGTGTGTGTGTGAGGAAGGACGGACTGTCAGTGTGTGTGTGGAGTGTGTGGAGAGGACTGTCAGTGTGTGTGTGTGTGTGAGAGGAGGGACGGACTGCCAGTGTGTGTGACAAGAAACGGACAGACAGTGTGTGTGTGTGTGTGTGTGAGGAGGGACTGTCAGTGTGTGTGTGTGAGGAGAGACGGACTGTTCGTGTGTGTGTGTGTGTGAGGAGAGACGGATTGTCAGTGTGTGTGTGTTAGGACAGACTGTCCGTGTGTGTGTGTGAGAGGAGGTACAGACTGACACTTTTTGTGTGTGAGGACAGACTGTCAGTGTGTGTGTGAGAGGAGGGACGGACTGTCAGTGTGTGTGTGAGAGGAGGGACGGACTGTCAGTGTGTGTGTGAGAGGAGGGACGGACTGTCAGTGTGTGTGTGTGTGAGGATGGACGGACTGTCAGGGGGTGTGTGAGAGGAGGGATGGACTGTCAGTGTGTGTGTGTGTGAGGAGAGACGGACAGACAGTGTGTGTGTGTGTGAGGAGAGACGGACAGACAGTGTGTGTGTGTGTGTGTGTGAGGAGGGACGGACTGTCTGTGTATGTGTGTGTGTGTGTGTGTGAGGAGCGACGGACTGTTAGTGTGTGTGTGTGTGTGAGGACACGCTGTCAGTGTATATCTGTGAGGACGGATGGACTGTCAGTGTGTGTGTGTGAGGAGGGACGGAGGAGGAACGGACTGTCAGTCTGTTTGTGTGAGGACAGACTGTCAGTGTGTGTGTGTGAGGAGGGATGGACTGTCAGTGTGTGTGTGTGAGAGGAGGGACAGACTGTCAATGTGTGTGAGAGAGGAGGGATGGACTGTCAATGTGTGTGTGTGAGGAGAGACGGTTTGTCAGTGTGTGTGTGTGAGGACAGACTGTCCGTGTGTGTGTGTGTGAGAGGAGTCCGTGTGTGTGCGTGTGAGGACAGACTGTCAGTGTGTGCATGAGAGAGGAGGGAAGGACTGTCAGTGTGTGTGTGTGAGGAGGGACGGACTGTCAGTGTGTGTGTGAGATAAGGTACAGACTGACAGTGTGTGTGTGTGAGGAGAGACGGACTGTCAGTGTGTGTGTGAGAGGAGGTACAGATTGACAGTGTGTGTGTGTGAGGAGAGACGGACTGTCAGTGTGTGTGTGTGTGAGGACAGACTGTCCGTGTGTGTGTGAGGAGAGACGGACTGTCAGTGTGTGTGTGTGAGAGGAGGTACAGACTGACAGTGTGTGTGTGAGGAGAGACAGACTGTCAGTGTGTGTGTGTGAGAGGAGGTACAGACTGACAGTGTGTGTGTGTGAGGACAGACTGTCAGTGTGTTGTGTGAGGAGCGACGGACTGTCAGTGTGTGTGTGTGAGGAGGGACGGACTGTCAATGTGTGTGTGTAAGGAGGGACAGACTGTCAGTGTGTGTGTGTGAGGACAGACTGTCAGTGTGTGTGTGTGTATGTGTGTGAGGAGAGACGGACTGTCACTGTGTGTGTGTGTGTGAGGAGAGACGGATTGTCAGTATGTGTGTGAGGACAGACTGTCCGTGTGTGTGTGTGAGAGGAGGGACAGACTGTCAGTGTGTGTGTGTGTGTGAGGAGGGATGGACTGTCAGTGTGTGTGTGAGAGGAGGGACAGACTATCAGTGTGTGTGTGTGTGAGGAGGGAGAGACTGTCAGTGTGTGTGTGTGAGGAGGGACGGACTGTGAGTGTGTGTGTGAAGAGGGACGGACTGTCTGTGTGTGTGTGTGTGCGTGAGGAGGGACGGACTGTCTGTGTGTGTGTGAGGACAGACTGTCAGTGGACTGTCAGTGTGTGTGTGAGAGGAGGGACGGACTGTCAGTGTGTGTGTGTGTGAGGATGGACGGACTGTCAGGGGGTGTGTGAGAGGAGGGATGGACTGTCAGTGTGTGTGTGTGTGTGAGGAGAGACGGACAGACAGTGTGTGTGTGTGTGTGAGGAGAGACGGACAGACAGTGTGTGTGTGTGTGTGAGGAGAGACGGACAGACAGTGTGTGTGTGTGTGTGTGTGAGGAGGGACGGACTGTCTGTGTATGTGTGTGTGTGTGTGTGTGAGGAGGGACGGACTGTTAGTGTGTGTGTGTGTGTGAGGACACACTGTCAGTGTATATGTGTGAGGACGGATGGACTGTCAGTGTGTGTGTGTGAGGAGGGACGGAGGAGGGACGGACTGTCAGTCTGTTTGTGTGAGGACAGACTGTCAGTGTGTGTGTGTGAGAGGAGGGACAGACTGTCAATGTGTGTGTGTGAGGAGAGACGGATTGTCAGTGTGTGTGTGTGTGAGGACAGACTGTCCGTGTGTGTGTGTGAGAGGAGTCCGTGTGTGTGTGTGAGGACAGACTGTCAGTGTGTGTATGAGAGAGGAGGGAAGGACTGTCAGTGTGTGTGTGTGAGGAGGGACGGACTGTCCGTGTGTGTGTGTGAGGAGAGACGGACTGTCAGTGTGTGTGTGAGAGGAGGTACAGACTGACAGTGTGTGTGTGTGAGGAGAGACGGACTGTCAGTGTGTGTGTGAGAGGAGGTACAGACTGACAGTGTGTGTGTGTGAGGAGAGACGGACTGTCAGTGTGTGTGTGTGTGAGGACAGACTGTCCGTGTGTGTGTGAGGAGAAACGGACTGTCAGTGTGTGTGAGAGAGGAGGGACGGACTGTCAATGTGTGTGTGAGAGGAGGGACAGACTGTCAGTGTGTGTGTGTGAGGAGAGACGGATTGTCAGTGTGTGTGTGAGGACAGACTGTCCGTGTGTGTGTGTGAGAGGAGTCCGTGTGTGTGTGTGAGGACAGACTGTCAGTGTGTGTGTGTGAGGAGGGAGAGACTGTCAGTGTGTGTGTGTGTGAGGAGGGACGGACTGTGAGTGTGTGTGTGAGGAGGGACGGACTGTCAGTGTTTGTGTGAGGAGAGATGGACTGTCAGTGTGTGTGTGTGAGAGGAGGGACAGACTGTCAATGTGTGTGTGTGAGGAGAGACGGATTGTCAGTGTGTGTGTGTGTGAGGACAGACTGTCCGTGTGTGTGTGTGGGAGGAGTCCGTGTGTGTGTGTGAGGACAGACTGTCAGTGTGTGTATGAGAGAGGAGGGAAGGACTGTCAGTGTGTGTGTGTGAGGAGGGACGGACTGTCCGTGTGTGTGTGTGAGGAGTGACGGACTGTCAGTGTGTGTGTGAGGAGAGACGGACTGTCAGTGTGTGTGTGAGAGGAGGTACAGACTGACAGTGTGTGTGTGTGAGGAGAGACGGACTGTCAGTGTGTGTGTGAGAGGAGGTACAGACTGACAGTGTGTGTGTGTGAGGAGAGACGGACTGTCAGTGTGTGTGTGTGTGAGGACAGACTGTCCGTGTGTGTGTGAGGAGAAACGGACTGTCAGTGTGTGTGAGAGAGGAGGGACGGACTGTCAATGTGTGTGTGAGAGGAGGGACAGACTGTCAGTGTGTGTGTGTGAGGAGAGACGGATTGTCAGTGTGTGTGTGAGGACAGACTGTCCGTGTGTGTGTGTGAGAGGAGTCCGTGTGTGTGTGTGAGGACAGACTGTCAGTGTGTGTGTGTGAGGAGGGAGAGACTGTCAGTGTGTGTGTGTGAGGAGGGACGGACTGTGAGTGTGTGTGTGAGGAGGGACGGACTGTGAGTGTGTGTGTGAGGAGGGACGGACTGTCTGTGTGTGTGTGTGTGTGTGTGAGGAGGGACGGACTGTCTTTGTGTGTGTGAGGACAGACTGTCAGTGGACTGTCAGTGTGTGTGTGAGAGGAGGGACGGACTGTCAGTGTGTGTGTGTGTGAGGATGGACGGACTGTCAGGGGGTGTGTGAGAGGAGGGATGGACTGTCAGTGTGTGTGTGTGTGAGGAGAGACGGACAGACAGTGTGTGTGTGTGTGAGGAGAGACGGACAGACAGTGTGTATGTATGTGAGGAGAGACGGACAGACAGTGTGTGTGTGTGTGAGGAGAGACGGACAGACAGTGTGTGTGTGTGTGTGTGTCTGAGGAGGGACGGACTGTCTGTGAATGTGTGTGTGTGTGTGAGGAGGGACGGACTGTTAGTGTGTGTGTATGTGTGAGGACACACTGTCAGTGTATATGTGTGAGGACGGATGGACTGTCAGTGTGTGTGTGTGAGGAGGGACGGAGGAGGGACGGACTGTCAGTCTGTTTGTTTGAGGACAGACTGTCAGTGTGTGTGTGTGAGGAGGGATGGACTGTCAGTGTGTGTGTGTGAGAGGAGGGACAGACTGTCAATGTGTGTGTGTGAGGAGAGACGGATTGTCAGTGTGTGTGTGTGAGGACAGACTGTCCGTGTGTGTGTGTGAGAGGAGTCCGTGTGTGTGTGTGAGGACAGACTGTCAGTGTGTGTATGAGAGAGGAGGGAAGGACTGTCAGTGTGTGTGTGTGAGGAGTGACGGACTGTCAGTGTGTGTGTGAGAGGAGGTACAGACTGACAGTGTGTGTGTGTGAGGACAGACTGTCAGTGTGTGTGTGTGAGGAGAGACGGATTGTCAGTGTGTGTGTGAGGACAGACTGTCCGTGTGTGTGTGTGAGAGGAGGGACAGACTGTGTGTGTGTGAGGACAGACTGTCAGTGGACTGTCAGTGTGTGTGTGTGAAGAGGGACGGACTGTGTGTGTGTGTGAGGAGGGACGGACTGTGTGTGTGTGTGAGGAGGGACGGACTGTCTGTGTGTGTGTGAGGACAGACTGTCAGTGGACTGTCAGTGTGTGTGTGTGAGGAGGGACGGACTGTCAGTATGTGTGTGAGTGAGGAGGGACTGTCAGTGTGTGTGTGTGAGGAGGGACGGACGGACTGTCAGTATGTGTGTGTGAGGAGGGACGGACGGTCTGTCAGTGTGTGTGTGAGTGAGGAGGGACGGTCTGTGTGTGTGTGTGAGGAGGGAGGGACGGTCTGTGTGTGTGTGTGAGGAGGGACGGACGGTCTGTCAGTGTGTGTGTGTGTGAGGAGGGAGGGACGGTCTGTGTGTGTGTGTGAGGAGGGACGGACGGTCTGTCAGTGTGTGTGTGTGAGGAGGGACGGACGGTCTGTCAGTGTGTGTGTGAGTGAGGAGGGACGGTCTGTGTGTGTGTGTGAGGAGGGAGGGACGGTCTGTGTGTGTGTGTGAGGAGGGAGGGACGGTCTGTCAGTGTGTGTGTGTGTGAGGAGGGAGGGACGGTCTGTGTGTGTGTGTGTGAGGAGGGACGGACGGTCTGTCAGTGTGTGTGTGTGAGGACAGACTGTCAGTGGACTGTCAGTGTGTGTGTGTGAAGAGGGACGGACTGTGTGTGTGTGTGAGGAGGGACGGACTGTCAGTGTGTGTGTGAGTGAGGAGGGACTGTCAGTGTGTGTGTGTGAGGAGGGAGGGACGGTCTGTGTGTGTGTGTGAGGAGGGACGGACGGTCTGTCAGTGTGTGTGTGTGTGAGGAGGGAGGGACGGACTGTCAGTGTGTGTGTGTGTGTGTGAGGGCGGACGGGACCTCCTGTGTTCCCGAGCACTTCCCTTCTCCTGCTCGGAGACTCCGCCAGGATCCGAGACTCGGCCCAGCTCCAGGTGAGCCCGACTGACGGAACTTAGCAAATGTTGCACTTTCCCCTGGATCCCAACTCTTCCGTTTGTGCTGGAACTTTCCTGACCCGTTTCAGCCCAAGGTTTGTGTCTACCAGGTGAGACCCGCCCGAGTGTCACTGATTCCCGCGGGACTCTCAAACCGGAGCGGCTCCCGGTCCGCTCCTCGTCACTCCGGTCCACTCGCCGTCGCTCCCGGTCCGCTCCCCGTCACTCCCGGTCCGCTCCTTGTCACTCCGGTCCGCTCCCCGTCACTCCCGGTCCGCTCCTCGTCACTCCGGTCCACTCGCCGTCACTCCCGGTCCGCTCCTTGTCACTCCGGTCCGCTCGCCGTCGCTCCCGGTCCGCTCCCCGTCACTCCCGGTCCGCTCCTTGTCACTCCCGGTCCGCTCGCCGTCGCTCCCGGTCCGCTCCCCGTCACTCCCGGTCCGCTCCTCGTCACTCCGGTCCACTCGCCGTCACTCCCGGTCCGCTCCTTGTCACTCCGGTCCGCTCGCCGTCGCTCCCGGTCCGCTCCCCGTCGCTCCCGGTCCGCTCCTTGTCACTCCCGGTCTGCTCCCCGTCACTCCCGGTCCGCTCCCCGTCACTCCCGGTCCGCTCCTCGTCACTCCGGTCCGCTCCTCGTCACTCCGGTCCGCTCCTTGTCACTCCGGTCCGCTCGCCGTCGCTCCCGGTCCGCTCCTCGTCACTCCGGTCCACTCGCCGTCACTCCCGGTCCGCTCCTTGTCACTCCGGTCCGCTCGCCGTCGCTCCCGGTCCGCTCCCCGTCACTCCCGGTCCGCTCCTTGTCACTCCGGTCCACTCGCCGTCGCTCCCGGTCCGCTCCCCGTCACTCCCGGTCCGCTCCTCGTCACTCCGGTCCACTCGCCGTCACTCCCGGTCCGCTCCTTGTCACTCCGGTCCACTCGCCGTCGCTCCCGGTCCGCTCCCCGTCCGCTCCTTGTCACTCCGGTCCGCTCGCCGTCGCTCCCGGTCCGCTCCCCGTCACTCCCGGTCCGCTCCTTGTCACTCCGGTCCACTCGCCGTCGCTCCCGGTCCGCTCCCCGTCACTCCCGGTCCGCTCCCCGTCACTCCCGGTCCGCTCCTTGTCACTCCGGTCCACTCGCCGTCGCTCCCGGTCCGCTCCCCGTCACTCCCGGTCCGCTCCTCGTCACTCCGGTCCACTCGCCGTCGCTCCTGGTCCGCTCCCCGTCACTCTCGTTCTCACTCTCACTCTCACTCACTCATACTTGCTTTCCGTCACACTCGCTCACTCTCACTCACACTCAGTCACTCTCGGTCACTCACTCTCAGTCTTTCTCGCTCGCTTTCAGTCACTCTTGCTCTTGGTCACTCTTGCTCTCAGTTACTCACTCTCAGTCATTCTCTCTCTCTCTCACACTCTCACTCACTCTCACACATACTCTCTCTCACACTCACTCACATCTCTCTCTCTCACTCTCACACTCTCTCACAGTCTCTCACTCTCTCATTCTCTCATACTCTCTCACTCACTCCTCTCTCACTCACTCTCTCATACATTTCTCTCACTCTCTCTCACTCTCACTCTCACATACTCTCTCACATCTCTCTCAGAAGAACATAAGAACATAAGAATTAGGAACAGGAGTAGGCCATCTAGCCCCTCGAACCTGCTCCGCCATTCAACAAGATCATGGCTGATCTGGCCGTCGACTCAGCTCCACTTACCCGCCCGCTCCCCATAACCCTTAATTCCCTTATTGGTTAAAAATCTATCTATCTGTGACTTGAATACATTCAATGAGCTAGCCTCAACTGCTTCCCTGGGCAGAGAATTCCACAGATTCACAACCCTCTGGGAGAAGAAATTCCTTCTCAACTCGGTTTTAATTTGGCTCCCCCGTATTTTGAGGCTGTGCCCTCTAGTTCTAGTCTCCCCGACCAGTGGAAATAACCTCTCTGCCTCTATCTTGTCTATCCCTTTCATTATTTTACATGTTTCTATAAGATCACGCTTCATCCTTCTGAACTCCGAGTAAAGATCCAGTCTACTCAATCTATCATCATAAGGTAACCCCCTCATCTCCGGCATCGGCCTAGTGAATCGTCTCTGTACCCCCTCCAAAGCCAATATATCCTTCCTTAAGTAAGGTGACCAAAACTGCACGCAATACTCCAGGTACGGCCTCACCAATACCCTGTACAGTTGCAGAAGGACCTCCCTGCTTTTGTACTCCATCCCTCTCGCAATGAAGGCCAACATTCCATTCACCTTCCTGATTACCTGCTGCATCTGCAAACTAACTTTTTGAGATTCATGCACAAGGACCCCCAGGTCCCTCTGCACCACAGCATGTTGTAATTTCTCCCTATTACTAATACTAGTTTTTAAACCATGATTTTTAGTTTTGACCCCTCCTGCAACCCTTTTATATTCATACATATTGTCCCTTCCTATCACCTTGTGGTTTACACTTACCCCAGTGCTACTCTGCTCTGTTGCCTCCTGCCTTTTGCATTTTTTCTTGGGGTCCTGTTCATCTGAGCTCTCACCCACTCTAACTAGTTCAGAGCCCTCTCCTGGGTTCCGAATACTCCTTGCATTGAGGCACCGAGCTTTCATGCTTGCCTTTTTATTACACTTTGACCCTTTAGAATTTTGCTGTACAGTGGCCTTTTTTGTTTTTTCCTTGGGTTTCTCTGCCCTCCACTTTTACTCATCTCCTTTCTGTCTTTTGCTTTTGTCTCCTTTTTGTTTCTCTCTGTCTCCCTGCATTGGTTCCCATCCCACTGCCATATTAGTTTAACTCCTCCCCAACAGCACTAGCAAACACTCCCCCTAGGACATTGGTTCCGGTCCTGCCCAGGTGCAGACCGTCCGGTTTGTACTGGTCCCACCTCCCCCAGAACCGGTTCCAATGCCCCAGGAATTTGAATCCCTCTCTGCTGCACCACTGCTCAAGCCACGTATTCATCTGAGCTATCCTGCGATTCCTACTCTGACTCGTACGTGGCACTGGTAGCAATCCCGAGATTACTACATTTGAGGTCCGACCTTTTAATTTAGCTCCTAGCTCCTTAAATTCGTCTCGTAGGACCTCATCCCTTTTTTTACCTATGTCGTTGGTACCAATGTGCACCACGACAACTGGCTGTTCACCCTCCCTTTTTAGAATGTCCTGCACCCGCTCCGAGACATCCTTGACCCTCGCACCAGGGAGGCAACATACCATCCTGGAGTCTTGGTTGCGGCCGCAGAAACGCCTATCTATTCCCCTTACAATCGAATCCCCTATCACTATCGCTCTCCCACTCTTTTTCCTGCCCTCCTGTGCAACAGAGCCAGCCACGGTGCCATGAACTTGGCTGCTGCTCTCACACACTCACTCTCTCACTATCACACAGTCACACTCTCTCTCACACTCTCTCACACTCTCTCACACTCTCTCACACTCTCTCACACTCTCACTCTCTCTCACACACTATCACACTCACACTCTCACACTCTCACACTACTCTCACACTCTCTCACACACTCTCTCACGCTCTCACATCTCTCATTCTCTCACACTCTCTCACTCTCACACATTCTCTCACACTCTCTCTCTCACACTCTCTCACACCCTCTCACACCCTCTGTCACATCTCTCACACTCTCTCTCACACTCTCACACTCGCTCTCATATCTCTCACACTCTCACACTCTCACTCACTCACTCATTCTCTCACTCTCACTCACACTCTCTCTCACATCTCTCACACTCTCTCACACTCACTCTCACACTCGCAATCTCTCACTCACATCTCTCATTCTCACTCTCTCACCCTCACTTTCACTCTCTCACTCTCACTCTTTCACTCCCACTCTCACTCTCTCACTCTCATTCTCTCACTCACACTCTCTCACTCGCTCACACTCTCACTCTCTCACACTCTCACTCTCTCACACTCTCTCTCTCACACTCTCTCACACCCTCTCACATCTCTCACACGCTCTCACACTCTCACACACTCTCTCACTCTCACACATCTCTCTCACACTCTCTCTCACACTCTCTCACTTCTCACTCTCTCAATACTCTCTCACTCCTCTCTCACATCTCTCTCACTCTCTCACTGACTCACTCTCACATCTCTCTCACTCTCTCACTGACACTCTCACACTCACTCTCACACACTCTCTCTCTCTCACTCTCTCATCTCTCTCACACTCTCACACTCTCACACTCTCACACTCTCACACTCTCACACTCTCTCTCACATCTCTCACATCTCTCACACTCACTCTCTCTCTCACATCTCACACTCTCTCTCTCACACTCTCTCTCTCACACTCTCACACTCTCACTCACTCTCTCCCTCTCTCACTCACACTCTCGCATCTCTCATACTCTCACACATTCTCACATCTCTCACACTCACTCTCAGATTCTCACTCTCTCACTCACATCTCTTACTCTCACTCTCTCACTCTCACTCTCTCACTCTCACTCTCTCACTCTCACTCTCTCACACTCGCTCTCACACACTCTCTCTCTCACACACTCTCTCACTCTCTCACATCTCTCATTCTCTCATACTCTCTCACTCTCTCACACTCTCTCACATCTATCTCACACTCACTCTCACACTCTCTCACTCTCTCACTCTCTAACTCGCTCCAACATCTCTCTCACTCTCTCACACTCTCTCTCACCATCTCTCGTTCTCTCACATTCTCTCGCATCTCTCACTCTCTCTAACATTCTCACTCTCACACTCTCTCACACTCTCTCACTCTCACTCACTCTCACACTCTCACACTCTCTCTCACATCTCTCACACTCACACTCTCTCACATCTCTCACTCTCTCTCTCACACTCTCTCTCTCACACTCTCACTCACTCACTCTCTCCCTCTCTCACTCACACTCTCACATCTCTCATACACTCACACATTCTCACATCTCTCTCACACTCACTCTCAGACTCTCACTCTCTCACTCACATCTCTCACTCACATCTCTTACTCTCTCTCTCACCCACTCTCACACTCTCTCACACTCTCACTCACTCTCAAATCTCTCACAATCTCTCACATTCTCACACTCTCACACTCTCTCTCACTCTCACACTCTCACAAACACTCTCACAAATCTCTCTCACACACACTCTCTCACTTCTCACTCTCTCAACACTCCCTCACTCCTCTCTCACACTCACTCTCACACTCTCACACTCTCCCATCTCGCTCACTCTCTCACTCACACTCTCTCACACTCACTCTCACACACTCACTCTCTCAAACTCTCTCTCTCTCACTCTCACACTCTCACTCTCACACTCTCACTCTCTCACTCTCTCACTGCTCTCTCATTCATACATCTGTCACACTCTCTCTCACACTCACTCTCACTCTCTCACTCTCACTCACTCTCACTCACTCTCACTTACTCTCTCTCACACTCTCACATATCTCACTCTCTCACTCACACTCTATCAAATCTCTCACATCTATCTCACACTCGCTCTCACACTCTCTCACATTTCTCACGCTCTCTCACATCTCTCACACTCTCTCTCTCACACTCTCTCTCTCACACTCTCTCTCTCTCTCTCTCTCACACTCTCTCTCTCACACTCTCTCTCTCACACTCTCTCTCTCACACTCACAGTCTCAGTTCTCAAACTCTCTTACTCTCTCTCTCACACTCTCTCACTCGCTCTCTCTCACACTCACATTTTCACACTCCCTCACACTCACTCTCACACTCTCTCACACACTCTCACTCTCTCACTCCCTCTCACACTCACACTCTCTCAGTTCTCTCACATTCTCTCACTCATCTCTCACTCTCTCAAATCTCTCACATCTATCTCACACTCACACTCTCTCACTCTCTCTATCATCTCTCACACTCTCTCACACTCGCTCTCTCTCTCTCACACTCTCTCACATTCTCACACTCTCACTCTCGCAATCTCTCGCATCTCTCACTCTCTCTCATTCTCTCTCACATCTCTCTCACACTCTCTCAAATCTCTCACTCTTTCAACACTATCTCACTCCTCTCTCACACTCATTCTCACACTCTCACATCTCTCTCACTCACACACTCATTCTCGCACACTCACTCTCTCACACTCTCTCTCTCTCACTCTCTCTCTCACATCTCTCTCACACTCTCACTCAGTCTCACTCTCTCTCTCACATCTCCCTCACACTCACTCTCACATCTCTCACACTCTCCCACACTCTCTCACTCTCACTCTCTCTCACACTTTCTCTCTCTCTCACACTCTCACTCACACTCTCTCAACACTATCTTACTCTCTCACTCACACTCTCACTCTCTCTCACATCTCTCTCACACGCTCCTCACACTCTCTCACACTCTCTCACACTCTCTCACACTCTCACACTCTCACTCTCATACTCGCACATCTCTCTCACTCACTCTCACACACTCACTCTCTCACACTCACTCTCTCACTCTCTCACTCTCTCACTCTCACATCTCTCTCACACTCACTCTCACTCACAGTCTCACTCTCTCTCACACTCACTCACACTCTCACACTCTCTCTCTCACATCTCTCACACTCACACTCTCTCACATCTCTCACTCTCTCTCTCACACTCTCACTCACTCACTCTCTCCCTCTCTCACTCACACTCTCACATCTCTCATACACTCACACATTCTCACATCTCTCTCACACTCACTCTCAGACTCTCATTCTCTCACTCACATCTCTCACTCACATCTCTTACTCTCACTCTCTCACTCTCACTCTCACTCTCACACTCACACACTCTCTCACACTCTCACTCTCCACTCGCTCTCACACACTCTCTCTCTCTCTCACATCTCTCATTCTCTCACACTCTCACTCTCTCTCACTCTCTCACACTCTCTCACTATGGCATCGCATCTCTCACATCTCTCTCACTCTCACACTCTCTCAAATCTCTCACATCTATCTCACACTCACTCTCACACTCACTCTCACACTCTAACTCGCTCCAACATCTCTCTCACTCTCTCTCACTCTCTCTCACTCTCTCACACTCTCTCACACAGTCTCTCACACTCAGTCTCTCACACTCACAGTCTCTCAGTTCTCAAACTCTCTTACTCTCTCTCACACTCACATTTTCACACTCCCTCACACTCACTCTCACACTCTCTCACACACTCTCACTCTCTCACTCTCTCTCTCACTCTCTCACTCCCTCTCACACTCACACTCTCTCAGTTCTCTCACTCTCTCTCTCACTCTCTCACTCCTCTCACTCATCTCTCACTCTCTCAAATCTCTCACATCTATCTCACACTCACACTCTCTCACTCTCTCTATCATCTCTCACACTCTCTCACTCTCTCACACTCGCTCTCTCTCTCTCACTCTCTCACTATCTCACATTCTCACACTCTCACTCTCGCAATCTCTCGCATCTCTCACTCTCTCTCATTCTCTCTCACATCTCTCTCACACTCTCTCACTCTCACTCTCTCAAATCTCTCACTCTTTCAACACTATCTCACTCCTCTCTCACATTCATTCTTACACTCTCACATCTCTCTCACTCACTCTCTCACATCTCTCTCAAACTCTCACTCACAGTCTCACTCTCTCTCTAACATCTCTCTCACACTCACTCTCACATCTCTCACACTCTCCCACACTCTCACTCTCTCTCTCACACTTTCTCTCCTCACACCTCTCACACTCTCACTCACACTCTCTCAATACTATCTTACTCTCTCACTCACACTCTCACTCTCTCTCACATCTCTCTCACACGCTCTCACACTCTCTCACTCTCTCACACTCTCTCACATCCCTCTCACACTCTCTCACACTCTCTCTCTCACTCACAGTCTCACTCTCTCTCACTACTCTCTCTCTCACACTATGTCACTCCTCTCTCACTCTCTCTCTCACACTCTCTCACACTCTCTCACACTCTCTCACACTCTCTCACACTCTCTCACAACTCACTCTCTCTCACTCTCTCTCACTCTCACTCAGACTCCTCTCACACTCTCACTCTCTCTCTCACACTCTCTCACACTCACCAGTCCTCATGCTCACAGTCTCTCATGCTCACAGTCTCTCAGTTCTCAAACTCTCTTACTCTCTCTCTCACACACTCTCACTCGCTCTCTCTCACACTCACAATTTTCACACTCCCTCACACTCACTCTCACACTCTCTCACTCTCTCTCACTCTCTCACTCCTCTCACACTCACACTCTCTCAGTTCTCTCACACTCTCTCACTCTCTCTCACACTCTCTCACTCTCTCTCACACTCTCTCACTCAGCTCTCACTCTCTCAAATCTCTCACATCTAGCTCACACTCACACTCTCTCACTCTCTCTCACTCTCTCTCACTCTCTCACACTCTCTCACACTCTCTCACTCTCTCACACTCCTCACTCACTCTCGCAATCTCTCGCATCTCTCACTCTCTCTCATTCTCTCTCACATCTCTCTCACACTCACACTCTCTCAAATCTCTCACTCTCTCATACCTCTCTCTCTCACATATCTCTCTCACACTCACTCTCACTCACACTCTCTCACTCTTTCAACACTATCTCACTCCTCTCTCACACTCATTCTCACACTCTCACATCTCACTCTCACTCACACACTCATTCTCACACACTCACTCTCTCACACTCTCTCACTCTCAC
>NC_091983.1:216438412-216610912 GCF_044704955.1 Pristiophorus japonicus | reverse complement strand
CTCTCACTCTCTCTCACGCTCTGTCACTCTCTCACACACTCTCACACTCTCACACTCTCACACTCTCTCACACACACTCACTCTCACTCTCACTCTCACTCTCTCTTTCATCTCTCACACTCTCTCACTCTCTCACTCTCTCACTCTCTCACTCTCTCTCACTCACATTCTCTCACACTCACTCACACTCACTCTCTCTCACACTCTCTCACACTCTCTCACACACACTCTCTCACACTCTTACTCTCTCTCACTCACACTCTCTCACACTCTCTCACACTCTCTCACATTCTCTCACACTCTCTCACACTCTCTCACACTCTCACACTCTCTCACACTCTCACTCTCTCTCACACTCTCACTCTCTCTCACACTCTCTCACACTCTCTCACTCACTCTCTCTCACACACACTCTCTCACACTCTTACTCTCTCTCACTCTCTCACTCACACTCTCTCACTCTCTCTCACTCTCTCTCACTTTCTCTCACTTTCTCTCACTCACACTCTCACTCTCTCACACTCTTACTCTCTCTCACTCTCTCACTCACACTCTCTCACACACTCTCACACTCTCACACTCTCTCACTCTCTCACACTCTCACTCTCTCACTCTCTCACACTCTCACTCTCTCTCACACTCTCTCACTCTCTCTCACTCACACTCTCTCACTTTCTCTCTCACTCACACTCTCTCACACTCTCTCTCACTCACACTCTCTCACACTCTCTCACAATCTCACTCTCTCTCACTCTTTCACTCACTCTCTCACACTCTCTCACACTCTCTCACATTCTCTCACACTCTCTCACAATCTCACTCTCTCTCACTCTTTCACTCACTCTCTCACACTCTCTCACACTCTCTCACACTCTCTCACACTCTCTCACACTCTTACTCTCTCTCACTCTCTCTCACACTCTCTCACACTCTCTCACACTCTCTCACACTCTCACTCTCTCACTCTCTCACTTTCTCTCACTCTCTCTCACACTCTCACTTTCTCTCACTCTCTCTCACACTCTCACTCTTTCACTCACACTCTCTCACACTCTTACTCTCTCTCACTCTCTCTCTCTCATACTCTCACTCTCTCACTCACTCTCTCACACTCTCACACTCTCACTTTCTCTCTCACTCTCTCACTCTCTCACTCTTTCACTCACACTCTCTCTCATCTCTCACACTCTCACACTTTTTCTCTCACACTCTCTCACTCACTCTCTCTCACTTTCTCTCACTCGCTCTCATCTCTCACACTCTCACACTTTCTCCCTCTCATTCTCACACTCTCTCATACTCTCTCACTCACACTCTCTCTCACATCTCTTACACTTTCTCTCTCACACTCTCTCACTCTCTCTCACACACTCTCTCTCTCTCTCACTCTCTCTCTCACACTCTCTCTCTCTCTCACATCACTCTCACTCTCTCACTCTCTCACTCACACTCTCCCACACTCTCTCTCACTCTCACTCTCCCACACTCTCTCTCACTCTCTCTCTCACTCTCTCTCTCACTCTCTCTCTCACTCTCTCTCTCACACTCTCTCTCACACTCTCTCTCACACTCTCACACACTCACTCTCTCCCACATCTCACTCACACTCCCACACTCTCTCTCACTCTCACACCACTCTCTCTCACGCTCTCACTCTCTCACTCTCACACTCACTTTCTCTCACATCTCTCCCACACTCACTCTCACACTCTCACATCTCTATCACACTCTCACTCTCACACTCTCACAATCACTCACACTCTCTCTCACATCTCTCTCTCTCACTCTCTCTCTCATCTCTCACACTCTCACACTTTCTCTCTCACCCTCTCTCACGCTCTCTCTCACACTCTCACTTTCTCTCTCACACTCTCACACTCCCTCACACTCTCTCTCACATCTCTCACACTCTCACACTCAATGCTCTCACATTCACAGCTCTCACACTCTCTCTCTCTCACACTCTCTCTCACACTCTCTCACATCTCTTTCTCACTCACAGCTCTCACACTCACAGCTCTCACTCTCACTCTCTCACACTCTCACTTTCTCTCACTCACTCACTCTCTCACACTCACACTCTCACTCACACTGTCTCACTCACACTCTCTCACTCACACTCTCTCACTCACACTCTCACTCTCTCTCTCGCACTCACACTCTCGCACTCACACTCTCGCACTCACACTCTAGCACTCACACTCTAGCACTCACACTCTAGCACTCACACTCTAGCACTCACACTCTAGCACTCACTCTCACTCTCTCACATTCTCTCTCAATCACAGCTCTCACACTCACACACTCTCACATTTCGCTCACACTCTCACTCTCACTCACACTCTCTCACTCACACTCTCTCACTCACAATCTCACAACACTCTCACACTCACTCTCACACTCTCACTCTCTTTCACTCTCACACTTTCTATCTCACCTTCTCACTCACTTTCTCATTCACATCTCTTACACTCTCTCTCTCTTACTCTCTCTCACATCTCTCCTACACTCACTCTCACATCTCTATCACACTCTCACTCTCACTCTCACTCTCTCTCTCCCTCATCTCTCACACTCTCTCACTCACACTCTCTCTCACAGCTCTTACATCTCTCTCACACTCTCACTCTCACTCTCACTTTCTCTCACTCTCTCACTCACACTCTCTCAATCACACTCTCTCACTCACACTCTCTCACTCACACTCTCTCACTCACACTCTCTCACTCACACTCTCACACTCTCACACTCTAGCACTCACACTCTCGCACTCACACTATAGCACTCACACTCTAGCACTCACACTCTAGCACTCACTCTCACACTCTCACTCTCTCTCACTCACACTCTCTCTCACTTTCATACTTTCTCCCTCACACTCTCACTCTCTCACTAACACTCTCTCTCACATCTCTCACACTCTCTCTCATCTCTCATACTCTCTCACTCACTCTCTCTCACTCTCTCTCATCTCTCACACTTTCTCTCTCTCACTCTCTCTCATTCTCTCTCTCGCACTCACACTCTCGCACTCACACTCTAGCACTCACACTCTAGCACTCACACTCTAGCACTCACACTCTAGCACTCACTCTCACTCTCTCACATTCTCTCTCAATCACAGCTCTCACACTCACACACTCTCACATTTCGCTCACACTCTCACTCTCACTCACACTCTCTCACTCACACTCTCTCACTCACAATCTCACAACACTCTCACACTCACTCTCACACTCTCATGCTCTCACTCTCTTTCACTCTCACACTTTCTATCTCACCTTCTTACTCACTTTCTCACACAAATCTCTTACACTCTCTCTCTCTTACTCTCTCTCACATCTCTCCTACACTCACTCTCACATCTCTATCACACTCTCACTCTCACTCTCTCTCTCCCTCATCTCTCACACTCTCTCACTCACACTCTCTCTCACAGCTCTTACATCTCTCTCACACTCTCACTCTCTCACTCTCACTCTCACTCTCACTTTCTCTCACTCTCTCACTCACACTCTCTCACTCACACTCTCTCACTCACACTCTCTCACTCACACTCTCTCACTCACACTCTCACACTCTCACACTCACACTCTCACACTCTCACACTCTAGCACTCACACTCTAGCACTCACTCTAGCACTCACACTCTAGCACTCACACTCTAGCACTCACACTCTAGCACTCACTCTCACACTCTCACTCTCTCTCACTCACACTCTCTCTCACTTTCATACTTTCTCTCTCACACTCTCACTCTCTCACTAACACTCTCTCTCACATCTCTCACACTCTCTCTCATCTCTCACACTCTCTCACTCACTCTCTCTCATCTCTCACACTTACTCTCTCTCACTCTCTCTCATCTCTCACACTTTCTCTCTCTCACTCTCTCTCACAGCTCTCACATCTCTCTCACACTCACTCTCACTCTCTCACTCTCTCACTCTCACGCTCTCACACTCTCACTCTCTCACTCTCTCACACTCTCCCTCACATCTCTCTCACACTCACTCTCACTCTCTCGCTCACACTCTCACTCACACTCTCTCTCACATCTCTCACTCTCTCACACTCACACTCTCACATTTCTCTCACTCTCACTCTCTCACACTCACACTCTCTCACTCACACACTCTCTCTCTCACTCTGTCTCTCTCACTCTCACACGCTCTCACTCACACTCTAGCACTCACACTCTAGCACTCACACTCTAGCACTCACTCTCTCTCTCACACTCTCTCTCTCACTCTCACACTTTCTCTCATCTCTCACACTCTCACACTCTCTCTCTCACTCTCTCTCACTTTCTCTCACTCGCTCTCATCTCTCACACTCTCACAATTTCTCTCTCTCATTCTCACACTCTCTCACTCACACTCTCTCTCACATCTCTTATACTTTCTCTCTCACACTCTCTCACTCTCTCTCACACACTCTCTCTCTCTCACACTCTCTCACACACTCTCTCTCACTCTCTCCCACACTCTCTCTCCCACACTCTCTCTCACTCTCTCTCTCACTCTCACACTCTCTCTCACATCTCTCCCACTCTTCTCACTCACTCTCACACTCTCTCTCTCCCACATCTCACTCACACTCCCACACTCTCTCTCACTCTCTCACTCTCACACTCTCTCACCACTCTCTCTCTCACGCTCTCACTCTCTCACCACTCTCTCTCTCACTCTCTCACTCACACTCACACTCACTTTCTCTCACATCTCTCCCACACTCACTCTCACACTCTCACAATCACTCACACTCTCTCTCTCACTCTCACTCTCTCTCTCACACTCTCTCTCATCTCTCACACTCTCACACTTTCTCTCTCACTCTCTCTCACGCTCTCTCTCACACTCTCACACTTTCTCTCTCACACTCTCACACTTTCTCTCTCACACTCTCATACTTTCTCTCTCACACTCTCTCACTCACACTCTCTCTCACATCTCTCACACTCTCACACTTTCTCTCTCACACTCCCACTCCCTCACACTCTCACTCTCACACTCTCTCTCACTCTCTCTCACACTCTCACACTCACACTCTCTCACACTCCCCCACACTCTCTCTCACACCTCTTTCACACTCTTCTCACACTCTTCTCACACTCTTCTCACACTCTTCTCACACTCTCTCACACTCACACTCTCTCACTCACACTCTCTCACTCACACTCACACTCACACTCACACTCACACTCACATTCACATTCACACACACTCACACTCACACTCTCACACTCACACTCACACTCTCACACTCACACTCACTCACACTCACACACTCACACACTCACACACTCACACTCTCGAACTCTCACACTCACACTCTCACACTCTCACACTCACACTCACACTCTAGCACTCACACTCTAGCACTCACACTCTAGCACTCACTCTCACACTCTCACTCTCTCTCACTCACACTCTCTCTCACTTTCATACTTTCTCTCTCACACTCTCACTCTCTCACTAACACTCTCTCTCACATCTCTCACACTCTCTCTCATCTCTCACACTCTCTCACTCACTCTCTCTCACTCTCTCTCATCTCTCACACTTTCTCTCTCTCTCTCTCTCTCTCACTCTCTCTCTCGCACTCACACTCTCGCACTCACACTCTAGCACTCACACTCTAGCACTCACACTCTAGCACTCACACTCTAGCACTCACACTCTAGCACTCACATTCTCTCTCAATCACAGCTCTCACACTCACACACTCTCACATTTCGCTCACACTCTCACTCTCACTCACACTCTCTCACTCACACTCTCTCACTCACAATCTCACAACACTCTCACACTCACTCTCACACTCTCATGCTCTCACTCTCTTTCACTCTCACACTTTCTATCTCACCTTCTCACTCACTTTCTCACTCACATCTCTTACACTCTCTCTCTCTTACTCTCTCTCACATCTCTCCTACACTCACTCTCACATCTCTATCACACTCTCACTCTCACTCTCTCCCTCATCTCTCACACTCTCTCACTCACACTCTCTCTCACAGCTCTTACATCTCTCTCACACTCTCACTCTCTCACTCTCACTCTCACTCTCACTTTCTCTCACTCTCACACTCTCTCACTCACACTCTCTCACTCACACTTTCTCACTCACACTCTCTCACTCACACTCTCTCACTCACACTCTCTCACTCACACTCTCTCACTCACACTCTCACACTCACACTCTCACACTCTCTCACTCACACTCTCACACTCTCACACTCACACTCACACTCTCACACTCACACTCTAGCACTCACACTCTAGCACTCACAATCTAGCACTCACACTCTAGCACTCACTCTCACACTCACTCTCTCTCACTCACACTCTCTCTCACTTTCATACTTTCTCTCTCACACTCTCACTCTCTCACTAACACTCTCTCTCACATCTCTCACACTCTCTCTCATCTCTCACACTCTCTCACTCACTCTCTCTCACTCTCTCTCACTCTCTCTCACTCTCTCTCACTCTCTCTCACTCTCTCTCACTCTCTCTCACTCTCACTCTCTCTCATCTCTCACACTTTCTCTCTCTCACTCTCTCTCACTCTCTCTCATCTCTCACACTTTCTCTCTCTCACTCTCTCTCACAGCTCTCACATCTCTCTCACACTCACTCTCACTCTCTCACTCTCTCTTTCATCTCTCACACTCTCACTCTCTCACTCTCTCACACTCTCACTCTCTCACTCTCTCACACTCTCCCTCACATCTCTCTCACACTCACTCTCACTCTCTCGCTCACACTCTCACTCACACTCTCTCTCTCTCTCACATCTCTCACTCTCTCACACTCACACTCTCACATTTCTCTCACTCTCACTCTCTCACACTCACACTCTCTCACTCACACACTCTCTCTCTCACTCTGTCTCTCTCACTCTCACACTCTCTCACTCACACTCACACTCTAGCACTCACACTCTAGCACTCACACTCTAGCACTCACACTCTAGCACTCACACTCTAGCACTCACTCTCTCTCTCTCACACTCTCTCTCTCACTCTCACACTTTCTCTCTCACACTCTCTCTCACATCTCTCACACTCTCTCTCACATCTCACACTCTCACAATTTCTATCTCTCATTCTCACACTCTCTCACTCACACTCTCTCTCACATCTCTTATACTTTCTCTCTCACACTCTCTCACTCTCTCTCACACACTCTCTCTCTCTCACACTCTCTCACACACTCTCTCTCACTCTCTCCCACACTCTCTCTCACTCTCTCTCTCACTCTCACACTCTCTCTCACATCTCTCCCACTCTTCTCACTCACTCTCACACTCTCTCTCTCCCACATCTCACTCACACTCCCACACTCTCTCTCACTCTCTCACTCTCACACACTCTCACCACTCTCTCTCTCACGCTCTCACTCTCTCACCACTCTCTCTCTCACTCTCTCACTCACACTCACACTCACTTTCTCTCACATCTCTCCCACACTCACTCTCACACTCTCACAATCACTCACACTCTCTCTCTCACTCTCACTCTCTCTCTCACACTCTCTCTCATCTCTCACACTCTCACACTTTCTCTCTCACTCTCTCTCACGCTCTCTCTCACACTCTCACACTTTCTCTCTCACACTCTCACACTTTCTCTCTCACACTCTCATACTCTCTCACTCACACTCTCTCTCACATCTCTCACACTCTCACACTTTCTCTCTCACACTCTCTCACGCTCTCTCTCACACTCTCACACTTTCTCTCTCACACTCTCACACTTTCTCTCTCACACTCTCACACTTTCTCTCTCACACTCTCATACTTTCTCTCTCACACTCTCATACTTTCTCTCTCACACTCTCTCACTCACACTCTCTCTCACATCTCTCACACTCTCACACTTTCTCTCTCACACTCCCACTCCCTCACACTCTCACTCTCACACTCTCTCTCACTCTCTCTCACACTCACACTCTCTCACACTCCCCCACACTCTCTCTCACTCTCTCACACCTCTTTCACACTCTTCTCACACTCTTCTCACACTCTTCTCACACTCTTACTCACGCTCTCTCACACTCACACTCTCTCATACTCACACTCTCTCACTCACATCTCTCTCACACTCTCACTCTCGCTCATACTCTCGCTCACTCTCTCTCACGCTCACTCGCGCTCTTGGTCTCTCTCACTCTGTCACTCTCGCTATCGGTCACTCTCGCTATCGGTCACTCTCGCTATCGGTCTCTCTGGCTCTCCGTCATTCTCGGTCACTCTTGCTCTCAGTCACTCTCTCTCACTCACTCACTCTCATTCTCAGTCACTCTTGGTCACACTCTCTCTCTCACTCACTCTCTCACTCTTGGTCACTCTCACTCTCGGTCACTCTCACTTTCGCTCACTCTCGGTCACTCTCACTCTCCATCTCACTCGATCACTCTCACTCTCGGTCACTCTCACTTTCACTCATTCTCGGTCACTCTGACTCTCCCTCTCTCTCGGTCACTCTCACTCTCGGTCACTCTCGCTCTTGGTCTCTCATGGTCACTCTTGCTCTCGCTCACTATCGCTCTCGGTCGCTCTTGCTCTCGGTTACTTTTGCTTTCGGTCACTCAACCTCGTTCTCAGTCGCTCTCGGTCACTCTCACTCTCCCTCACTCTCAGTCACTCTCACTCTCGGTCACTCTCACTCGGTCATTCTCGTTCTTGGTCTCATGGTCACTCTTGCTCTCGCTCACTATCGCTCGCAGTCACTCTCTGTCGCTCTCGGTCACTCTTGCTTTCGGTCACTCACTCTCGCTCTCAGTCACTCTCGGTCGCTCTTGGTCACTCTTGCTCTCGCTCACTCTCGCTCTCGGATACTCTCGCTCTCGGTCACTCTCGCTCTCGGTCACTCACTCACTCTCGCTCTCTCTCACTCTTGGTCACTCACTCACTCTCGCGCTCTCTCACTCTCGCGCTCTCTCACTCTCACACTCACTCTTGGTCACTTTCCGTCACCCACTTACTATTGCTCTCGCTCACTCTTGCTCTCGGTCACTCTTGCTCTCGTTCACTCTTGCTCTCGGTCACTCTCGCTCTCGGTCACTCTCGGTTACTCTTGCTCTCGGTCACTCTCACTCTTGGCCACTCACTCACTCTTGCTCTCTCTCACTCTCGGTCACTCACTCACTCTCGCACTCTCTCACTCTCACACTCACTCTTGGTCACTTTCCGTCACTCACTTTCGCTCACTCTCGGTCGCTCTCGCTCACTCTCACTCTCGGTCGCTCTCACTCTCGCTCACTTGCTCTCGCTCACTCTCGGTCACTCACTTTCGCTCACTCTCGGTCACTCACTTTCGCTCACTCTCAGTCGCTCTCGCTCACTCTCACTCTCGGTCGCTCTCACTCTTGCTCACTCTCGGTCACACTCACTTTCGCTCACTCTCGGTCACACACTCTCCCTCACTCTCTCTCTCGGTCACTCTCACTCTCACTCACTCTCGGTCGTTCTCGCTCGGTCTCTCATGGTTACTCTTGCTCTCGGTCACTATCGCTCTCGGTCACTCTCACTCTCGGTCGCTCTCAGTCACTCTCATCCTCACTCTCGCTCTCGGTTGCTCTCGCTCTCGGTCACTATCTCTCTCGGTCACTCTCACTCTCACTTTATTTTACCATTTTGTTTTATATTCCTTGATAATTTAATTTCATAGTTCCTCTTTGCCTCTCTAATTTTTTTTTTACTTTTCTCCTAATCTCTTCGTATTCTCCCTTATCATGCACTCCCCAGCTGTCTATGTATTTAATGTATGCCTCTTTCCTTACCCTCAATTGTTCTCTTATGGCTTTATTCATCCATGGAATCTCATTAGTGTTTAGTTTTGTTCTTTACTTTAAGCGGAATATATTGTCCCTGCACTCTGTTGAACATCATTTTAAATGTTTCCCATTGTTGTTCTACATCATTTTTTGCCAATACTGTTGCCCATTTTATTTTTCCAAGTTCTATTCTCTGCTCCTCAAAATCATCTTTTCTCCAATCTATTATCCTGGGTTTCGTCATAGTTATGTACTTCTCAATTACCATTTTAAAGAGTATTATATTATGGTTGCTATTGCCTATATGTTCCCATACTTTTACTTCTCCTATCTGTTCTGGTTCATTCCTCTTTACTAGATCCAATTGTGAATCCTCCCTTGTTGGGCTTTTTTCATATTTGGTTTGAAAGGAGTCCTGTACACATTGTACGAACTCCATTCCCTTGCCCATCTTCACCTAGCTTTTCTGTCCAATTAATATCAGGGTAGTTGAAATCCCTCATGATTATTATTTTCTGTTTATTACTCATTTCCCTAATTTGCCTCCATATTTTTTCTTCCACCTCCCTTCTGGGATTCTAGGACCAGGGGGCATAGACTAAAAATTAGAGCCAGACCTTTCAAGAGTGTAATTAGGGAACACTTTGACAAAGTGTGGTAGAAGTTTGGAACTCTCTTCCTCAAACGGCAATTGATACGAGATGAATTGTTAATTTTAAATTGGAGATTGGTAGTTTTCTGTTCACTTTTCTGTGTTAGAGTGTCACTTGGCACTGCTGGTGGTTTCTGTCCTGGAGCAGGGTGTCGCTGAGTACTGGTAACAATATGTGCTAGACGCAGACACCGGGCACTGGTGGGGAGCCTATTCTCGAGTCGAGGTTCCACTGAGTGATTGGCGGGCCCATGATTTTTAAGCAAGGCTTCATTGAATTATTAATTGATGCTTTGTTATAAGCTCGGGTGTTAGCAAGTCAGTAATGTAAAGTATGTTCTAGTTCACTTGTGACTCAGTCACTAGTGAGAGTTTTTAATTTTGAGATCACCATGTCAGCAACGTAATTCCTGGGAGGGTGTTCTAGATCTAAAAGCAGATGGGAGTCTTGGCTTTATTAATAGAGGCATCAAATACAAACACTTTATGGGTAGACCTCAGCTGGAGTACTGTGCTCAATTCTGGGCACCACACTTTAGGAAGGATGATAAGGCCTTGGAGAGGGTGCAGAGGGGTTGGTAACCAGAGGAAAAGAACCACAGGCAACGTGAGGAAACTGCGCAGTGTTGTGATCTGGAATGCACTGCCTGAAAGGGTGGCCGAGGCAGTAACTTTCAAAAGGGAATTGGATAAACATTTGCAGGGCTCTGGGGAAAGAGCAGGGAGTGGGACTAATTGGATCGCTCTTTCAAACAGCCGGCAGAAACATGATGGGCTGAATGGCCTCCTTCTGTGCTGTATCATACTATGGTCAGGATATGCAAAGTTGCTGATGGACACATCACTGGGTCATTATGTGTCATTCGTCCTAGGTCCAGTTAGATAAGAAGACTTGATGATTTTTTTTCAGCAAATACCAATGAATAATCCACCTCTTCTCTTTCACAGGACATCACAATGCTGCACTTGTCTCTGTGCCTCCTCGGAGCAGCCCTCGCTGCAGCTCAGCAACCTCCCTCCAACACATGCTTCAGGGATCAGAACTACTTGAGCTGTCAGAGTCGCAATTTTACTGAGATCCCACAAGTGCCAATCGACATTGTGCACCTCAACTTAAATGTAAACAACATTGGGCTTATTAAAGAGACATCATTTTCTCGGCTAGCTCAGCTACGAGTCCTCTCAATTGGGTTACAGCTGGTACCACCATTGCATGTTGGACCGGGAGCATTTCGGAATTTGCCCAATCTGACATCTCTAGACCTGGGTGGAAACAAAGAGCTCGAGCTGGACTTGGAGGCGTTTGCTGGGCTCGGAACCCTGCAGGTCCTTTATCTGGACCACAATGGTCTTACTGACACAGTTCTACAACACGGGTATTTTAAAGATTTAATTTCACTGCACACCCTCATTCTTGGAGGAAACAAGATAGAACATATCAGGCCAGATCCAACATTTTACAACCTATGGGCGCTGGTGAATGTTCATTTTAAGGCCAATCGGATTCGCCAGATTTGTGAGGGAGATCTGTACAATGTTCGACAGAGGCTTTTCAAAACATTTGACATTTCCTCAAACAGATACTTGTATGGAGATAGAACCTTTGACTGGGAGAAATGTGGCAATCCTTTCCAGGGCATACTGCTTCACACCTTGGACATTTCATCAACTGCTCTTAGCGTCCAACAGCTGGAGAAGATGTTTACAGCCGCAAGGGGAACGGTTATTATCCACTTGAAAATGCAGTTCCTGCCCATTGGTAGATCGTTTGGTTATAACAATATACAGGATCCAAACAGTCAGACATTTTCTGGTCTCGTTGACAGTTCCGTGATGATTCTGGACGTGTCCCGTACATTCATTTTCTCCCTGGAACCCTATGTATTTTCACACTTAACTTCCTTACTGTTTCTAACATTATCTCAGAACAAGATCAATCAGATTGAAAAGAACGCATTCTACGGCCTTGACTCCTTGCAGCAGTTAAATCTTTCTTTCAATCTTTTGGGGGAGATCTATTCATCAACCTTTGAAGGTCTGAGGGACATCTCGCTCATTGACCTACAACACAACCATATCGGAGCCATTCAGTACGACGCATTTTATGGATTGAATCAACTGAGGACATTGAACCTTCGAGACAATTCTCTCTCTTCTATTTCTGGGTTTCACCCCCTCCCACGGTTGGCATATTTCTTAGTGGGTCTTAACCGGCTCGAGACAGTTTATGGCCTACAGGCAGTTTCCAATAGCACCTTTCTCGATTTCTCAAGCAACATGGTTATCGATCTCAATGTTTTCTATGAGATCATGCAGCTCCCTGCTGTGGAGCATCTTTTGTTGAGGGATAACCGTGTGTCGATGTGCAATCTCGCTCCTACTGACACCATTCCAAAAGACAACCGCTTAATACACCTCGACCTCTCAAGTAACTTCCTCCAGCTGATGTGGGCATCGAAAAAGTGTTGGGAGGTGTTCCACAATCTGGCTAACCTAACTGTCCTGCTCCTTGATCATAACTATCTCACCGAGCTGCCACAAGATGTTTTTAAAGGGTTGGATTCTCTAAAGAGACTCAACCTATCTTCTAACTCCCTGTCCCAGCTCAGCACGGGCCTGTTTCCCAGCACGCTTGAGATTCTCGACCTCTCTAAAAACCGCCTTGTGTCACCCAGCCCGGAGGTCTTCAGCTTCGTGAGTCATCTAGACTTGAGGAAAAACCAATACATCTGTGACTGTAGTCTCAGGGGTTTCATCGAATGGCTAAATGACACCGCAGTGGACTTGGTGGAACCACTAACAGAGATATACTGTGTGTATCCAGAAGAGTTTCAAGGGATACCTCTTCTTAATCTGAACACTGATGGATGTGATGGAGATGTTAACATGGAGCCAATACAATTTGCTCTCTTTGTCTTCTTCACTACACTCTTACTGATTATGATCACTTCTGTTCTTCTCTACAATCACTATAGGGGCTTGTTCTTCATCTGGTACAAAAGAACAACAAACAGGATCCTGGACGGTCAGAAAGCTAACCTGGAAGGAAAGGACTACAAGTTTGATGCATACTTGTGCTTCAGCAGCACGGACATTGAATGGGTAAAGAAAGCCCTGTTGCAGTACCTCGACTCCCAGCTCGATGACAAGAACAGGTTTCAGCTGTGCTTTGAAGACCGGGACTTCATTCCCGGAGAGGATCACATCACAAACATACGCGACGCCATCTGGAGCAGCAGGAAGACCATCTGCATCGTGACCAGGGAGTTCCTGAAGGACGGATGGTGTGTGGAAGCCTTCAGTATCGCCCAGAGTCGACTCTTCCACGAGCTGAGGGATGTGATGGTTGTGCTTGTTGTCGGGAAGCTCCCAGACTACCAACTAATGAAGTACAGGCCCATCCGAGCATACATCCAGGGAAGGCAGTACATGCGCTGGCCAGAAGACCCCCAGGACCACAAGTGGATCTTGGATAAGCTGGCATACCAAATCCAGCAAGATCCCAAAAATAAAAATCCGAGACTGGGGAAGGGGAAGCCTTTCCGCCGACTGCATTTCTTCAACAGGAAGAAGGCAAACAATGACATCGAGTTGCAACGGGTGGCGACAATCACAAGACAATAACTCGGGGTCGTTGTCTCCTAAATAGGAGGGTTTTATGGCATGGTTTACCTCTGCACCACAAAAGGAGACTTTCAAAGCTCGGTTGCTTGATGGGTGTTGAGGTGGAATGTCGAGGTGACGGCCCTGGCAGTGAATATGCAGTCTCCAGAGAATACAACCGCTACACCAGCAAAGACATGACGATCCATGACTTGAACAACCGACCACCAACCCATCCCAAACCCAGACGGCCATTTTGGACTGTCGCCAAAGCCGACTGTGACATACGGAATGGATTCCTTGCAGAGGTCCCCACAGTGCAACCTGAAGGATCAAACCTTCCTCGCAAACACTGGACAACCATCAACCGCCTCAGAACCGGTCATGGTAGATGCTGCCACCTTCTCCATAGATGGAAGATTAAAGCATCCCCATCATGTGACTATCCCTGGAGCACATCATTGAACATTTCAGAGGAAATTTGCATGCAGCCTCCAAGATATCCTCGCTGTTACACAGAAGCTTTGGCCTGGATATCTGACAGATAGTGACATTTGATTTGCTTTGCTACTAGCATACAGAAGCAGAATAGGCGACCTGCAGCCTCAATACCAGCAACGAGCCCAGTCTGCTGTTACATAGAAACATAGAAAATAGGTGCAGGAGTAGGTCATTCGGCCCTTCGAGCCTGCACCGCCATTCAATATGATCATGGTTTATCATTCCCTCAGTACCCCTTTCCTGCTTTCTCTCCATATCCCTCGATCCCTTTAGCCATAAGGGCCATATCTAACTCCCTTTTGAATATATCCAACGAACTGGCCTCAACAACTCTCTGCGGTAGAGAATGCCATAGGTTAACAACTCTCTGACTGAAGAAGTTTCTCCTCATCTCGGTCCTAAATGGCTTACCCCTTATCCTTAAACTGTGACCCCTGGTTCTGGACTTCCCCAACATCGGGAACATTCTTCCCGCATCTAACCTGTCCAGTCCCGTCAGAATTTTATGTTTCTATGAGATCCCCTCTCATCCTTCTAAACTCCAGTGAATAAAGGCCCAGTCGATCCAGTCTCTCCTCATATGTCAGTCCTTTTATCCCAGGAATCAGTCTGGTGAACCGTCGCTGCACTCCCTCAATAGCAAGAACATCATTCCTCAGATTAGGAGACATAACAACCTGAACGAACGGCCAGTGCCCCAACTCTCTGACCATCCGACGGGTCACTTTCTGCATTCTACAGATTTCCCATTAACACCTTCTTCTGATTTGCTATTTATTCTTCCCTCCTCTTCAGGTCTCTCCCCCCCCCCTCCCCCCCGCAGCCCGTCTCCCCCCCCACCTCAACCCCCCTTTACCTCTTCAGTAGAGATTTTGAAACACTGTGGAAAACATATTACATAAAATGACCGTCCCACACACCCCTTCCGTACCAGAGACGGGTAACTCAGAGGTAGCCCTGAGGGATGATGTTCCATCCCGGCCCCTAGGGGAGTGCCTGACCCCTCCCCCTGCCCCTACGTGTCTACAACCTGCCGCGGAATTCAGGTCAGCACTTGGTGGCGAAGGGGTTTTCTGTTAAAGCAGCAAGTAAGGTGCCTGGTGCAGCGCTGTTGATTTTCTCAGTCCCCAGTCCAACGGGACAGTTCAGCAGTGTGCTGCCTCCATGGTAGAATAGCCCCTTGATGCTCTGGGTGGGCTGCCCAGCTGTAGAGAAGAAGTTTAAAGCCAGGATTGTAAGACTGTGAAATGTTATGTATCCTGTAAGGCTGTGCTGTGATTGAGAACCTGCTCCGCTCTGCTGTCAATATATTGCTCTGTCAGACTGGACTATGTGGGAATTCACCAATGTGGTGATGGTGGTTAACACCAGAGACTTATCCCAACTGCCACCCCCGATTACCGTAACCCACAAGTGCAATTTCCACATAAATACAGTGTTTTTAGCTTTAAAATTTAGATTTTGTTTAAATGGGATTTAAATTTTTTATATTCTGCATCTAAGAGTAAATGTGATTAATTTTTGCTAAAATAAAATGGTAAAAATGTGAACATCAGCAACAGGATTAACAATGAGAGTCTCTAGGACTGATGAGAGAACGATACCAGTGCAAGAGTGGTGCTGTACTGGTGGGAGAGTGGTGCTGTACCGGTGGGAGAGTGATGCTGTACCGGTGGGAGAGTGATGCTATACTGGTGGGAGAGTGATGCTGTACCAGTGGGAGAGTGATGCTGTACCGGTGGGAGAGTGATGCTGTACCAGTGGGAGAGTGATGCTGTACCGGTGGGAGAGTGATGCTGTACCGGTGGGAGAGTGATGCTGTACCGGTGGGAGAGTGATGCTGTACCAGTGGGAGAGTGATGCTGTACCGGTGGGAGAGTGATGCTGTACCGGTGGGAGAGTGATGCTGTACCAGTGGGAGAGTGATGCTGTACTGGCGGGAGAGTGATGCTGTACCGGTGGGAGAGTGATGCTGTACCAGTGGGAGAGTGATGCTGTACCGGTGGGAGAGTGATGCTGTACCAGTGGGAGAGTGATGCTATACCGGTGGGAGAGTGGTGCTGTACCGGTGGGAGAGTGATGCTGTACTGGTGGGAGAGTGGTGCCATATAGCAGATAAGAGAAGTAAAAGTAAAGCAACATCTAGGCAATAGTGACCATAATATAACATGTTGGAATATATTAATTATAGACAACAAGGGAGTGCATGATAAGGAAGAATACAAAGAGATTAGGACAGAAGTAAAAAAAAAAATTAGGAAGGCAGAGAGGAACCATGAAATTAAATTATCAAGGAACATAAAACTAAATGGTCAAATATTTTACCAGCACATCATTAAAAAAAGGACAGTTGGGATGGGAATAGGGCCATAATATGGGAATAATACAACAGATAATGATACAGAGATGGCAAAAATATTAAACAATAATAATACTTACCAGGGAGATAGAACAGGTGGAGATGACATTGGATGATGAGATTAGTAATGAGATAAGTACATTTAAAATAAAAAGAGGGGATATATTAAATAAACTAATCAAACTCAAAGAGGATAAAATCCCTGGTGCGGATGGATTGCACCCACACATTTTAAAGACTATGGAAGAGATAGCAGAGGCATTACTGCAAATATTTAATAATTCGTTAGAAAAAGGTAGATGATGTCCAGGGAATTATAGATCAGTCAGCTTAACATCGGTGGTGAGAACAATAATGAAATCCCCACTAAAGGAGAAAATAGAAGAACATCTAGAAACCAAAAATATAACAATGAATAGTCAGCAAAAGGGAAAGTCATGCTTGACCAATCATTGAATGTTTTGAGGAGGTAACAGAGAGATTAGCCACTTAATGCAGTAGATGTAATTTATCTAGATTTTCAAAAGGCCTTCGATAAGGTACCACATAATAGACTGGTGAACAAGGTCAGAGAATGTGGAGTCAGGGGACAAGTAACAGAATGGATAGCCAGCTGGCTTCAAGACAGAAAGCAGAGAGTAGGGGAAAAGGGTAGCTATTCACAGTGACAGAAGGTGGGTAGTGATGTTCCACAAGGATCAGTGCTGGGACCACTGTTCACAATTTATATTAATGACTTAGACTTTGGAATCAAAAACACAATTTCTAAATTGGCGGATGATACCAAATAGGAGGGATAGTCAATCCCGAGGAGGACTGCAACAAATTACAGGGGGACATTAATAAACTTGCAGAATAGGCAAATAATTGGCAAATAAAGTTCAACACAGATAAATGTGAGGTATTGCATTTTGGTAGGAAGAATAGGGAGGTCACTTATTACTTGGAGGGCGAGAGTCTGGGTGGGATAGAGGAACAAAGGGATCTCGGAGTACAAACATACAAATCACTAAATGTTGCGACACAGGTTAACAAGGCCATAAAAAAGCAAAACAAGTACACGGGTTTAGTTCTAGAGAAATAGAAAGGAAAAGTAGGGAAGGTATGCTAAACCTGTACCGAACCTTGGTTAGACCACATTTAGAGAATACCGCGTACAGTTTTGGTCGCCATATTAGGACAAAGGGTGTTAAAAAAGCAAGCCTGAAGGCTTTGTGTCTTAATGCAAGGAGTATCCGCAATAAGGTGGATGAATTAACTGTGCAAATAGATGTTAACAAATATGATGTGATTGGGATTACGGAGATGTGGCTCCAGGATGATCAGGGCTGGGAACTCAACATCCAGGGGTATTCAACATTCAGGAAGGATAGAATAAAAGGAAAAGTAGGTGGGATAGCATTGCTGGTTAAAGAGGAGATTAATGCAATAGTTAGGAAAGACATTAGCTTGGATGATGTGGAATCTATATGGGTAGAGCTGCAGAACACTAAAGGGCAAAAATCGTTAGTGGGAGTTGTGTACAGACCTCCAAACAGTAGTAGTGATGTTGGGGAGGGCATCAAACAGGAAATTAGGAGTGCATGCAATAAAGGTGTAGCAGTTATAATGGGTGACTTTAATATGCACATAGATTGGGCTAGCCAAACTGGAAGCAATACGGTGGAGGAGGATTTCCTGGAGTGCATAAGGGATGGTTTTCTAGACCAATATGTCGAGGAACCAACTAGGGGGGAGGCCATCTTACACTGGGTGTTGTGTAATGAGAGAGGATTCATTAGCAATCTCATTGTGCGAGGCCCCTTGGGGAAGAGTGACCATAATATGGTGGAATTCTGCATTAGGATGGAGAATGAAACAGTTAATTCAGAGACCATGGTTCAGAACTTAAAGAAGGGTAACTTTGAAGGTATGAGGCATGAATTGGCTAAGATAGATTGGCTAATGATACTTAAGGGGTTGACTGTGGATGGGCAATGGCAGACATTTAGAGACCGCATGGATGAATTACAACAATTGTACATTCCTGCCTGGCGTAAAAATAAAAAAGGGAAGGTGGCTCAACCGTGGCTATCTAGGGAAATCAGGGATAGTATTAAAGCCAAGGAAATGGCATACAAATTGGCCAGAAATAGCAGCGAACCTGGGGACTGGGAGAAATTTAGAACTCAGCAGAGGAGGACAAAGGGTTTGATTAGGGCAGGGAAAATGGAGTACGAGAAGAAGCTTGCAGGGAACATTAAGGCGGATTGCAAAAGTTTCTATAGGTATGTAAAGAGAAAAAGGTTAGTAAAGACAAACGTAGGTCCCCTGCAGTCAGAATCAGGGGAAGTCATAACGGGGAACAAAGAAATGGCAGACCAATTGAACAAGTACTTTGGTTCCGTATTCACTAAGGAGGACACAAACAACCTTCCGGATATAAAAGGGGTCAGAGGGTCTAGTAAGGAGGAGGAACTGAGGGAAATCTTTATTAGTCAGGAAATTGTGTTGGGGAAATTGATGGGATTGAAGGCCGATAAATCCCCAGGGCCTGATAGACTGCATCCCAGAGTACTTAAGGAGGTGGCCTTGGAAATAGCGGATGCATTGACAGTCATTTTCTAACATTCCATTGACTCTGGATCAGTTCCTATCGAGTGGAGGGTAGCCAATGTAACCCCACTTTTTAAAAAAGGAGGGAGAGAGAAAGCAGGGAATTATAGACCGGTCAGCCTGACCTCAGTAGTGGGTAAAATGATGGAATCAATTATTAAGGATGTCATAGCAGCGCATTTGGAAAATGTTGACATGATAGGTCCAAGTCAGCATGGATTTGTGAAAGGGAGATCATGCTTGACAAATCTTCTGGAATTTTTTGAGGATGTTTCCAATAAAGTGGACAAAGGAGTACCAGTTGATGTGGTATATTTGGACTTTCAGAAGGCTTTCGACAAGGTCTCACACAGAAGATTAATGTGCAAAGTTAAAGCACATGGGATTGGGCGTAGTGTGCTGACGTGGATTGAGAACTGGTTGTCAGACAGGAAGCAAAGAGTAGGAGTAAATGGGTACTTTTCGGAATGGCAGGCAGTGACTAGTGGGGTACCGCAGGGTTCTGTGCTGGGGCCCCAGCTGTTTACATTGTACATTAATGATTTAGACGAGGGAATTAATTGTAGTATCTCCAAATTTGCGGATGACACTAAGTTGGGTGGCAGTGTGAGCTGCGAGGAGGATGCTATGAGGCTGCAGAGTGACTTGGATAGGTTAGGTGAGTGGGCAAATGCGTGGCAGATGAAGTATAATGTGGATAAATGTGAGGTTATCCACTTTGGTGGTAAAAACAGAGAGACAGACTATTATCTGAATGGTGACAGATTAGGAAAAGGGGAGGTGCAAAGAGACCTGGGTGTCATGGTACATCAGTCATTGAAGGTTGGCATGCAGGTACAGCAGGCGGTTAAGAAAGCAAATGGCATGTTGGCCTTCATAGCGAGGGGATTTGAGTACAGGGGCAGGGAGGTGTTGCTACAGTTGTACAGGGCCTTGGTGAGGCCACACCTGGAGTATTGTGTACAGTTTTGGTCTCCTAACTTGAGGAAGGACATTCTTGCTATTGAGGGAGTGTAGCGAAGATTCACCAGACTGATTCCCGGGATGGTGGGACTGACCTATCAAGAAAGACTGGATCAACTGGGCTTGTATTCACTGGAGTTCAGAAGAGTGAGAGGGGACCTCATAGAAACGTTTAAAATTCTGACGGGTTTGGACAGGTTGGATGCAGGAAAAATGTTCCCAATGTTGGGGAAGTCCAGAACCAGGGGTCACAGTCTAAGGATAAGGGGTAAGCCATTTAGGACCGAGATGAGGAGAAACTTCTTCACCCAGAGAGTGGTGAACCTGTGGAATTCTCTACCACAGAAAGTAGTTGAGGCCAATTCACTAAATATATTCAAAAGGGAGTTAGATGAAGTCCTTACTACTCGGGGGATCAAGGGGTATGGCGTGAAAGCAGGAAGGGGGTACTGAAGTTTCATGTTCAGCCATGAACTCATTGAATGGCGGTGCAGGCTAGAAGGGCTGAATGGCCTACTCCTGCACCTATTTTCTATGTTTCTATGTTTCTATTATAAAAAGGATATAGAGGCACTGGAGCGGGTGCAGAGAAGAGTTACAAGGATGATACTCGAAATGCGAGGGTATATATATCAGGAAAGGATGAACAGGCTGGATCTCTTTACTCTTGAAAAAAGAAGGCTGAGGGATGACCGAATACAAGTCTTTAAATCATGAAAGGTTTTGATAGAGCAGATACAGAGAGAATGTTTCCAAATGTGGGGAAGAGCATAACTAGAGGCCATCAATATAAGATAGTCAGCAAAAAATCCAATAGAGATTTCAGAAGAAAATTATTTTCCCAAAGAGTGGTGAGAATGTGGAACTCGCTACCACAGGGAGTAATTGAAGCAAATAGTATAGATGCATTTAAGGGGAGGCTCGACAAGCATATGAGGGAGAAGGGAATAGAGGAATTTGCTGATAGATTTAGATGAGGAAAGACGGGAGGAGGCTCGAGTGGAGCATAAACGCCGGCATGGACTGGTTGGGCCAAATGGCCTGTTTCTGTGCCGTATATCCGATGTAATCCTAAGTAATGTAATAATGGCGGGAGATCCGTGCTGTACCAACGAGAGCGTGGTGCTATAGCGGAGGCAGACCATGTGCCATAATGGCGGGAGAGCCATGCTGTCCCAGCCACGGTCATTATGGGCGAGCTGAGCGTCATGATCTTCACCTCCCCCACAGCCCCCCACCCAGCCCCCGCCCACCTGCCCGCCCCCTCTCCAGCAGCTATATCATTTCCTGAGAGAGGCAAAGACCTAGAGAAAAGCCCCTGTAGGGAGGGGGGGTTAATTGATCTAGGATATTCCTTTCCAACTCCAAAGGGTTCAATGCAAATTGCAGGACACCAGTGGCCATGAGCCACATCGCCCAATGGCCCAACTAAGCTGCGATATCGCCCAATGTCCAGCTTCCTTTGTGGATCTTGCAGCAAATCTGTATTCACCGCACCAGCTGGCAACTTACACCAGGGGTCACTAACCCTCCACAAAAACAAAACCTTCCTGACATCTAACTTAGTTCTGTTTATGTAACTTATATGCACATGCCCTGGTCCTTATTAACCTAACTCAAATAGTCTCATCATCATCATTGGCAGCCCCTCGGAGTCGAGGATGACTTGCTTCCACACTAGAAATGAGTTGTCAGGTGACTGAAGAGTCCAATGTGGGACCTACAGTCTCTGTCACAGGTGGGACAGACAGTGGTTGAAGGGACGGGTGCCTGGGTTGCCGTGCGCTCCTTCCGCTGTTGACACTTGGCTTCAGCTTGCTCTCAGCGATGAGACTCGAGGTGCTCAGCGCCTTCCCCGATGCTTTTCCTGCACTTTGGGCGGTCTTTGGCCAGGGATTCCCAGCTGTCGGTGGGGATGTTGCACTTTATCAAGGAGGCTTTGAGGGTGTCCTTAAAGTGTTTCCTCTGCCCACCTGGGGCTCGCTTGCCTTGTCGGAGCTCCGAGTAGAGCGCTTGGGAGTCTCGTGTCAGGCATGCGGGCGATGTGGCCCATCCAGCAGAGCTGATTGAGTGTGGTCAGTGCTTCGATGCTGGGGATGTTGGCCTGAGCGAGGACGCTGACGTTGATGCGCCGATCCTGCTAATGGAATTGCAAGATCTTGCGGAGGCAGCATTGGTGGTACTTCTCCAGTGTTTTGAAGTGCCTGCTGTACATAGTCCATGTCTCTGAGCCATATAGGAGGGCAGATATCACCACTACTCTGTAGACCATGAACTTTGTGCCAGGTTTGAGGTCCTGGTCTTCAAACACTCTATTCTACGACTCCAACCCGCAGCATGCCACCCACCACCATCTCAGCACAACCCCAGCCCGGCACAAGGTTGAAAAGGCCATCAGACAACTGAAGAACAACAAGTTATCAGGAGCAGATGGAATCCCCGCCAAAGCACTAAAACAAGGCGGAGAAGCACGACTGGCATGGATCCTTCTCTCTTATCTGGAAGGAGGCGATCGTGCCAGGAGATCTCAGAGAGGCTGTAATCGAGACCATCCTCAAGAATGGTGACAAGTCCGACTGCGGTAACTACAGAGGAGTTTCCCTGCTGTCGACCACAGGGAAAGTCATTGTAAGAATTCTCCTCAGTCGCCTTCTCCCTGTGGCTGAAGAGCTCCTCCCAGAGTCGCAATGCAGATTCCGCCTACTAAGGGACACAATGGACTTGATCTTCACCGCACGCCAGATACAAGAGAAATGCAGGGAACAGCACCAACCTCTGTACAAGGCCTTCTTCGACCTCACAAAAGCCTTCGACTCTGTCAACCATGAGGGATTATGGAGCGTCCTCCTCAGATTCGGCTGCCCTCAAAGGTTTGTCACCATCCTCCACCTGCTTCACGATGCCATGCAAGCCACGATCCTGACCAATGGATCCACCACAGACCCATTCCATGTTCGGACCGGGGTCAAGCAAGGCTGTGTCATCACACCAATGCTCTTCTCGATCTTCCTCGCTGCCATGCTCCACCTCACACTCAACAAGCTCCCCGCTGGAGTGGAGCTAAATTATAGGACAAACGGGAATCTGTTCAGCCTCCGCTGCCTCCAGGCCAGATCCAAGGTCGTCCCATCCTCCGTCATCGAACTACAGTATGCAGACGACGCCTGCGTCTGCGCACACTCGGAGGCCAAACTCCAAACCATCGTCAACACCTTCACCGAGGCGTACGAGAGCACAGGCCTTACACTAAACATCCGTAAGACAAAGGTCCTCTACCAGCACTGCCCCCCGGTTATCAAAATCCACGACAAGGCCTTGGACAACGTGGACCATTTCCCATACCTCGGGAGCCTACTATCAACAAGGGCAGACATCCAAGACGAGGTCCAACACCGCCTCCAGTGTGCCAGTGCAGCCTTTGGTCAAATAGTCTATCCACATACATGGAGTCTAATCCCTTCAGCACTTCACAGACCTCAATGGGACGAGGTGTTTCAGAGCGGTGCTATAAATCAAAATTTGACATCGAGCGAAATAAGGAGAAATATGGGCAGAAAGCTTGGTCAAAGAGGTAGGTTCTAAGGAACATCTTAAAGGGGGAAAGAGAGATGATGTTTAGGGAGGGTATTCCAGAGCTTAGGGCCTAGGCAGTCGAAGGCACAACCACTAATGTTTGAGCGATTAAAATCATGGATGCTCAAAAGGCCAGAAGATATCTCGGGGGGGCGGTTATCCTGGGATCTTATGTCCACCTGGGAGGGTAGATGGGGCCTCGGTTTAATGCCTCATCTGAAAGACAGCCCCTCCGACAGTGCAGCACTCCCTCAGTCTCTGACATGGGGCCATCTGTCAAAGGCTGTCAAAAGTGTCAGCCATGGGTCAGTGGGAGCACTCTCTCTTCTGAGTCAGAAGGTCGTGGGTTCAAACCCCACTCCAGAGACTTGAGCACAAAATCCAGGCTGACCATCCAGTGCAGTACTGAGGGAGTGCTGCACTGTTGGAGGTGCCGTCTTTTGGATGAGATGTTAAACCGAGGTCGGGTCTGTCCTCAGATTATCTGATCATTTATTTCTTTGCTGTTTACAAATTGTCCTAGCAATACATTCTAATATCCTAATTATTTTTGCCTCGCGGCACTGACTGTGCATCTTGAGATTTATGTGGTATAATGCCGAGGTCCCTTTCCCACTCTGCAGATAAGCTCTGAACCCTGCATGATATACATTTGCTTAGCATTAGCACAACTCTGAGTGGTCTGCACAGAGTGGAGTAAAGAGTGCTTTATTTGGGAATTTGGAAAGAGTGGGAATTCGAAGGAGTTACAGCTTTTTGCACACACTATTTGTAGTGCTTTGTGTTACAGGTAGATGTTTAATTTCATTACCCATTACTTAATCCAGATCAATTAAGAAGTCAGGGAACTAAACCGTAAACTAAGTTACTTAAATATAAATTTAATTATATTTAATTAAACAGAACAAGGTCATATAGGGATGGCAGGGCAGGTGGTGTGCCTCAATTGCAGCATGTGGGAAGTTGTGGCGAGCATTGTGATCCTGGACAACCACATGGCAGTAAGTGCCAGCATCTTGAGGAACTTCAGCTCCGAGTTGTTGAGCTGGAGTCTGAGGTGCAGACATTGCGGGCATCAGGGAAGGGAAGAGTTACCTGGACACTTTGATCCTTGAGGTAGTCGCATCCCTTCGGTTAGGTAGTGGTGCAGGTCTGGTTAGTGGTCAGGGACAGGAAGTGCGACTGCAACTCAGGCAGGTAAGGGGACCCCAGGTGCAGGGCTGGAGGAGCCTCAGCCTTTTCCCTTCACCAACAGGTGTGAGGTTCTTGCTGCCTGTGTGAATGAGCGAACACCTGCAGGATGGATGTGTGTAGGCTGACCATGGTGCAGGAGGGCATTCAAGTGGGGGGAGTGAAAGGGAATGTAGTTGTGGTCGGGGACAGTATAGTTAGAGGGATAGATACTGTTCTCTGCAGCCGTGACCAGGAGTTCCAAAGGTTGTGTTGCCTGCCTGGTGCCAGAGTTAAAGACATCTCCTCGCAGCTGGAGAACGGAGTGGGAAGGGGAGGACCCAGTTGTCATGGTCCACATAGGAACCAACGACGTAGGTAGAACTAGGAATGAGGTTCTGCTGAAAGTGTGAGGAGTTGGGGTCCAAATTAAAAAGCAGAACCTCAAAGGTAATAATCTCTGGATTGTTATCTGAGCGTCAATTGGTATAGGGATAAGCTGATTAGAAAGTTAAATGCGTGGCTCAAAGAGTGGTGTGGCAGGCAGAGGTTTTGTTTAATAAGGCACTGGAAATTAGAAAATTAGAGGTGCATGTAACAAGGGTAATACAGTAATCATGGGGGACTTTAATCGACATATAGATGGGGCCAACCAAATTTGTGGTAATAATGTGGAGGACGAATTCATGAAATCTATACATGATAGTTTTCTAGATCAGTATGTTGAAACATAGAAACATAGAAAATAGGTGCAGGAGCAGGCCATTCAGCCCTTCTAGCCTGCACCGCCATTCAATGAGTTCATGGCTGAACATGAAACTTCAGTACCCCCTTCCTGCTTTCTCGCCATAACCCTTGATCCCCCGAATAGTAAGGACTTCATCTAACTCCCTTTTGCATATATTTAGTGAATTGGCCTCAACTACTTTCTGTGGTAGAGAATTCCACAGGTTCACCACTCTCTGGGTGAAGAAGTTTCTCCTCATCTCGGTCCTAAATGGCTTACCCCTTATCCTTAGACTGTGACCCCTGGTTCTGGACTTCCCCAACATTGGGAACATTCTTTCTGCATCTAACCTGTCTAAACCCGTCAGAATTTTAAACGTTTCTATGAGGTCCCCTCTCATTCTTCTGAACTCCAGTGAATACAAGCCCAGTTGATCCAATCTTTCTTGATAGGTCAGTCCCGCCATCCCGGGAATCAGTCTGGTGAACCTTCGCTGCACTCCCTCAATAGCAAGAATGTCCTTCCTCAAGTTAGGAGACCAAAACTGTACACAATACTCCAGGTGTGGCCTCACCAAGGCCCTGTACAACTGTAGCAACACCTCCCTGCCCCTGTATTCAAATCCCCTCGCTATGAAGGCCAACATGCCATTTGCTTTCTTAACCGCCTGCTGTACCTGCATGCTAACCTTCAATGACTGATGTACCATGACACCCAGGTCTCGTTGCACCTCCCCTTTTCCTAATCTGTCACCATTCAGATAATAGTCTGTCTCTCTGTTTTTACCACCAAAGTGGATAACCTCACATTTATCCACATTATACTTCATCTGCCATGCATTTGCCCACTCACCTAACCTATCCAAGTCACTCTGCAGCCTAATAGCATCCTCCTCGCAGCTCACACTGCCACCCAACTTAGTATCATCCGCAAATTTGGAGATACTGCATTTAATCCCCTCGTCTAAATCATTAATGTACAATGTAAACAGCTGGGGCCCCAGCACAGAACCTTGCGGCACTCCACTAGTCACTGCCTGCCATTCTGAAAAGTACCCGTTTACTCCTACTCTTTGCTTCCTGTCTGACAACCAGTTCTCAATCCACGTCAGCACACTACCCCCAATCCCATGTGCTTTAACTTTGCACATTAATCTCTTGTGTGGGACCTTGTCGAAAGCCTTCTGAAAGTCCAAATATACCACATCAACTGGTTCTCCTTTGTCCACTTTACTGGAAACATCCTCAAAAAATTCCAGAAGATTTGTCAAGCATGATTTCCCTTTCACAAATCCATGCTGACTTGGACCTATCATGTCACCATTTTCCAGATGCACTGCTATGACATCCTTAATAATTGATTCCATCATTTTACCCACTACTGAGGTCAGGCTGACCGGTCTATAATTCCCTGTTTTCTCTCTCCCTCCTTTTTTAAAAAGTGGGGTTACATTGGCTACCCTCCACTCCATAGGAACTGATCCAGAGTCAATGGAATGTTGGAAAATGACTGTCAATGCATCCGCTATTTCCAAGGCCACCTCCTTAAGTACTCTGGGATGCAGTCCATCAGGCCCTGGGGATTTATCGGCCTTCAATCCCATCAATTTCCCCAACACAATTTCCCGACTAATAAAGATTTCCCTCAGTTCCCCCTCCTTACTAGACCCTCTGACCCCTTTTATATCCGGAAGGTTGTTTGTATCCTCCTTAGTGAATACCGAACCAAAGTACTTGTTCAATTGGTCTGCCATTTCTTTGTTCCCCGTTATGACTTCCCCTGATTCTGACTGCAGGGGACCTACGTTTGTCTTGAGGAACCAACTAAGGAGCAGACTATTTTTGATTTAGTATTGTGCAATGAGAAAGGGTTATTTAATAACCTTGTAGTAAAGGGACTCTTAGGGAAGAGTGACCATAATATGATAGAATTTTATATTAAGTTTTAAAGTGATTTAGTTAAATCCAAAACTAGGGTCTTAAATCTAAACAAAACAAACTATATAGTTATGAGGATCGAGTTGGCTAAGGTAGATTGGGGAACTACATTAAAGGGTATGATGATAGACAAGCAATGGATAGAATTTAAAAGAATTAATACATCATTTGCAACGAATCATTCCTTAAAAGCACAAAAACCCCACAGGAAAAGTGGTCCAACCGTGGCTAACAAGAGAAGTTAAAGACAGTATTAGATCAAAGGAAAAGGCTTATAATGTTGCCAAAAAGAGCAGTAAGCCTGAGGATTGGGAGGATTTTAGAATTCAGCAAAGGAGGACCAAGAAATTGATAACAAAAGGGAAAATAGAATATGAGAGTAAATTGGCGAGGGACATAAAAACAGATTGTTAAAGTTTCTGAGACAGGAGAAATTATAATGGGGAATAAGGAAATGGCAGGGCAATTGAACAAATACTTTGTGTCTGTCTTCACGGAAGAAGACATGAACAACCTTCCAGAAATAGTGGAGTACCATGTGTCTAGCGAGAATGAGGAACTGAAAGAAATTAGTATTAGTAAGAAAATAGTACTGGAGCAATTAATGGGACTGAAAGCCGATAAATCCCCTGGACCTGATGGCCTACATCCGAGGGTTTTGAAAGAGGTGGCTATAGAGCTAGTGGGTGTATTGGTTGTCATCTTCCAAAATTCCATAGATTCTAGAACGGTTCCCGCAAATTGGAAGGTAGCAAATGTAACCCTGCTATTTAAGAAAGGAGGGAGAGAGAAAACGGGGAACTACAGACCAGTTAGCCTGACATCAGTAGTAGGGAAAATGCTAGAATCTATTATTAAGGATGTGGTAACAGGGCACTTAGAAAACAATTTGAGCTTACGGCTCACAACACACCATAGGTAATTAGGCCCATACAGCAGAGCCTGGTCTCCAGTCATCTCGAACCCCCTTGCCACTGGATCAAGACCTTACTCTGCTAAGCCCATGTGATTGCCGGTGTGCAACGGCCACCCCACGTTAAAAGAACTCACGCACAGGCATCTTCCACCCTTAAAAAAGAAGTTCGGGGACCTGAAACGTCAGGATCCTCATGGACAACCGCAACTGTGACAGACCGGAACACCGCACCGCCATTGTTGCCCGAGAACTCGGGCACTTCGACGTTGACATCGCCGCCCTAAGCAAGACCCGGTGGACAGGGAAGGCCAGCTCAAAGAAAAAGGTGGTGGTTACACCTTCTTCTGGAACGACAAACCAGCAGAAGAACACCGCCTTCATGGAGTTGGCTTCGCCATCAAGAATGAGCTGGTGGGCCGTCTCAGAGACTCCCCCTGTGGGATAAGGGAATGTCTCATGACTCACCCTAGCTCGGAACCAGTGCACCACAGTCATCAGCGTGTATGCCCAACACTCGTCGCAACAGTTTGAGGTTTTCATCAATTTCGAGGGACTGCCTATGATGATGAGAAAATAATAATGGAATTTGGGCCGAGTCAACATGGATTTATGAAAGGGAAATCATGTTTGACAAATCTGTTCGTGTTTTTTGAGATTGTAACTAGCAGACTAGATAAGGGGGAACCAGCGGAGTGATATTGGTAGTGTATTTGGATTTTCAGAAGGCATTCGATAACGTGCTTCACAAGAGGTTATTGAACAAAATTAGAGCTCATGGGATTGGGGGCAATATACTAGCATGGATTGAAGATTGGTTAATGGACAGAAAACAGAGAGTAGGAATAAACGGGTCATTTTCGGGTTGGCAGGTTGTAACTAGTGGGGTGCCGCAAGGATCAGTGCTTGGGCCCAACTATTTACAATCCATATCAATGATTTGGATGAGTGGACTAAATGTAATATATCCAAGTTTGTTGATGATGCAAAGCTAGGTGGGAATGGAAGTTGTGAGGAGGATGCAAAGAGACTTCAAGGTGATATAGACAGGCTAAGTGAATGGGCAAGAACATGGCAAATGGAATATAATGTGGAGAAATGTGAAGTTATCCACTTTGGTTGGAAAAATAGAAAAGCAGGGTATTTTTTTAAATGATGAGAGATTGGGAAATGTTGGTGTTCAGAGGGACCTGGGTGTCCTTGTACACCAATCACTGAAAGTTAACATGCAGGTACAGCAAGCAATTAAGAAAGCAATGTTGGCCTTTATTACAAGAGGATTTGAGTATAAGAGTAAAGACATCTTACTGCATTTATATAGTGCCCTGGTGAGACCACACCAGGAGTATTGTGTATAGTTTTGGTCTCCTTATCCAAGGAAGGATATACTTGCCATTGAGGGAGTGCAATGAAGGTTCACCGGACTGATTCCTGGGATGGGAGGGATTGTCCTATGAGGAGAGATTGAGTAGACTAGGCCGACATTCTCGAGACTTTAAAAGAATGAGAGGTGATCTCAATGAAACATACAAAATTCTTACAGGCTTTACAGGGTAGATGCAGGGAGGGTGTTTCCCCTGGTTGGGGAGTCATAATCGTCATCATAGGCAGTCCCTCGGAATCGAGGAAGACTTGCTTCCACTCTTAGAATGAGCCCTCAGGTGGCTGAACAGTCCAATACAAGAGCCACAGTCCCTGCCACAGGTGGGACAGATAGTGGTTGAGGGTAAGGGAGGGTGGGACAGATTTGCTGCACATTCTTTACGCTGCCTGTGCTTGTTTTCTGCATGCACTCAGCGATAAGACTCGAGGCGCTCAGCGCCCTCCCAGATGCACTTCCTGCACTTAGGGCGGTCTTTGGCCAGGGACTCCCAGGTGTCGGTGGGGATGTTGCACTTTATCAGGGAGGCTTTGAGGGTGTCCTTGTAATGTTTCCTCTGTCCACCTTTGGCTCGTTTGCCATGAAGGAGTTCCAAGCAGAGCACCTGCTTTGGGAGTCTCATGTGGCCTGCCCAGCGGAGCTGATCAAATGTGGTCAATGCTTCAATGCTGGGGATGTTGGCCTGGTCGAGGACACTAATGTTGGTGGGTCTGTCCTCCCAGGGGATTTGTAGGATCTTGCGGAGGCATCGTTGGTGGTATTTCTCCAGCGACTTGAGGTGTCGACTGTACATGGTCCATATCCCTGAGCCATACAGGAGAGCGGGTATTACTACAGCCCTGTAGACCGTGAGCTTGGTGGTAGCTTTGAGGGCCTGGTCTTCGAACACACTTTTCCTTAGGTGGCCGAAGGCTGCGCTGGCGCACTGGAGGCAGTGTTGGATCTCCTCATCAAAGTCTGATTTTGTTGATAAGCGGCTCCCGAGGTATGGGAAATGGTCCACGTTGTCCAGGGGCCGTGCCATGGATCTTGATGTCTGGGGGTCAGTGCTGTGTGGCGAGGACAATCTGGTGGAGGACCTTTGTCTTACAGATTTTTAGCGTAAGGCCTATGCTCTCGTATGCCTCAGTAAATACGTCAACTTTGTCCTGGAATGCAGCCTCTGAATGTGCGCAGACGCAGGTGTCGTCCTCGTACTGTAGCTCGACGACGGACGTTGGGGTGGTCTTGGACTTGGCCTGGAGACGGCGAAGGTTGAACAGCTTCCCACTGGTTCTGTAGTTTAGTTCCACTCCAGCGGGGAGCTTGTTGACTGTGAGGTGGAGCACGGCAGCGAGGAAGATTGAGAAGAGGGTTGGGGCAATGACGCAGCCCTGTTTGACCCCGGTCCGGATGTGGATTGGGTCTGTAATGTATCCGTTGGTAAGGATCACGGCCTGCATGTCGTCGTGGAACAGGCGAAGGATGTTGACAAACTTTTGGGGGCATCCGAAACGGAGGAGGACGCTCCATAGACCCTCGCGGTTGACAGGCTGGGGAGTCTAGAACCAGGGGTCACAGTCTCAGAATAAGGGATCAGCCATTTAGGACTGAGATGAGGAGAAACTTCTTCATTCAGAGAGTGGTGAATCTTTGGAATTCTCTACCCCAAAGGGCTGTGAAGGCTCAGGCTCAGAGATCGATAGATTTTTGGATATTAAGGGAATCTAGGGATATGGGGATAGTACAGGAAAGTGGAGTTGAGGTAGACGATCAGCCATGGTCTCATTGAATGGTGGAGCAGGCTCGAGGGGCCGAATGGACTACTCCTGCTCCTAATTCTTATGTGCTTATAGCTCAACTGCACAATACTACATTGCTCTATATTAAGTGATATCTGTGAGCTAAAGGAGGACAAGGCGATGGCTATTCACTTAAAAGAGGTCATCGCGGAGCTGGAGTCACGTGCTAAAATGGTTATTGAATTAATACAGGAGGACAGGAATGCCTCTGCACAGGCAGCCATGAATGAAGTGTGCGTGTTGTACGGTGCCTGGTTGCTAGGCGAGGGATGCAGTAACTTGGAGGACCTCCAGCAAGGTCGCGTCCCATCGTAGGCCAGCAACCGGCACCTCGCAGTGTTCAGCCTGTATCATAATTCGATGAGACCGTGTCAGCTCCGTTTAGCTTCCGAAGCCTACCCAGTCCCAGTGGATTGCGGTCAGTCCAACCACTTGGTTATGGGGATTGTGTTGCGTATGTCGGTAATGGGCAGGACACCACAGCCAGCGCCGGTATACAGAGTGGAAAATATTGACGTCTTACTGGAGGGGGTGCACGTGCAGTACCATGGGGCCCCACCGTTTGTAGTTAAGTGGGAGCACACTATGACCGGCACTGACCTCAAGGGGTGCCAGAGCAGGGACGCATACATCATACTGTATCCCCAGCACTTGAACGCGTTCGATCGGCCAGAGTGCAGGTTTGAATCAGAGAGTGCAGAGCCCATTAATTGCACCATGGAGGTAATGGCCCAGAACCACGTTCCACCTCAGGTAGCATCTGCGGGCAACGGGACGTACTGCCTCACGATGGGCGTAGACCAGTACCAGGTACACCACGACACTTGGTGTCCCATCTGGAATTTTTTGAGGATGTTTCCAGTAGAGTGGACAAGGGAGAACCAGTTGATGTGGTATATTTGGACTTTCAGAAGGCTTTCGACAAGGTCCCACACAAGAGATTAATGTGCAAAGTTAAAGCACATGGGATTGGGGGTAGTGTGCTGACATGGATTGAGAACTGGTTGGCAGACAGGAAGCAAAGAGTAGGAATAAATGGGTACTTTTCAGAATGGCAGGCAGTGACTAGTGGGGTACCGCAAGGTTCTGTGCTGGGGCCCCAGCTGTTTACATTGTACATTAATGATTTAGACGAGGGGATTAAATTTATATCTCCAAATTTGCGGATGACACTAAGCGGTAACTGGTGAGCATTATACCAGCCCACGCATAGTTCTGTGTCCCAACCAAGCCTTAGAAACATAGAAACATAGAAAATAGGTGCAGGAGTAGGCCATCCGGCCCTTCGAGCCTACACCACCATTCAATAAGATCATGGCTGATCATTCCCTCAGTACCCCTTTCCTACTTTCTCTCCATACCCCTTGATCCCTTTAGCCACAAGGGCTATATCTAACTCCCTCTTGAATATATCCAATGAACTGGCATCAACAACTCTCTGCGGCAGGGAATTCCATAGGTTGAGTAAAGAAGTTTCTCCTCATCTCAGTCCTAAATGGCTTACCCCTTATCCTTAGACTATGTCCCCTGGTCCTGCACTTCCCCAACATCGGGAACATTCTTCCTGCATCTAACCTGTCCAGTCCCGTCAGAATTTTATATGTTTCTATGATATCCCCTCTCATCCTTCTAAACTCCAGTGAATACAGGCCCAGTCGATCCAATCTCTCCTCATATGTCAGTCCTGCCATCCCAGGAATCAGTCTGGTGAACCTTCGCTGCACTCCCTCAATAGCAAGAACATCCTTCCTCAGATTAGGAGACCAAAACTGAACACAATATTCCAGGTGGGGCCTCACCAAGGCCCTGCACAACTGCAGTAAGACTTCCCTGCTCCTATACTCAAATCCCCTTGCTATGAAGTCCAACATACCATTTGCCTTCTTCACCGCCTGCTGTACCTGCATGCCAACCTTCAATGACTGATGAATCATGACACCGAGATCTCGCAACACCTTCCCTTTTCCTAATCTGCCGCCATTCAGATAATATTCTGCCTTCGTGTTTTTGCCCCCAAAGTGGATAACCTCACATTTATCCACATTATACTGCATCTGCAGGACAAAGGGTTTAATTAAGAGGGGGGAATAGAGTACGAAAGGAAGCTTTCCGGAATAAAAATTGACTGCAAAAGCTTCTATAGATATGTCAAGAGAAAAAGATTAGTGAAGACAAATGTTGGTCCCTTGCAGTCGGATTCGGGTGAATTTATAACGGGGAACAAAAAAATGGCAGACCAATTGAACAAGTACTTTGGTTCTGTCTTCACAAAGGAAGACACAAATAACCTTCCCGATGTAATAGGGGTCCGAAGGTCTAGTGAGAAGGAGGAACTGAAGGATATCCTTATTAGTTGGGAAATTGTGTCAGGGAAATTGACAGGATTGAAGGCCGATAAATCCCCAGGGCCTGATAGTCTACATCCCAGAGTACTAAAGGAAGTGGCCCTAGAAATAGTGGATGCATTGGTGATAACAGTCTATCGACTCTGGATCAGTTCCTATGGACTGGAGGGTTGCTAATGTAACACTACTTTTTAAAAAAGGAGGGAGAGAGAAAACCGGTAATTATAGATCGGTTAGCCTGACATCAATAGTAGGGAAAATGTTGGAATCAATTATTAAAGATGTAATAGCAGCGCATTTGGAAAGCAGTGACAGGATCGGTCCAAGTCAGCATGGGTTTATGAAAGGGAAATCATGCTTGACAAATCTTTTAGAATTCTTTGAAGATGTAACTAGTGGAGTGGACAAGGGAGAACCAGTGGATGTGGTGTATTTGGACTTTCAAAAGGCATTTGACAAGATCCCACACAAGAGATTAGTGTGCAAAATTAAAGCACATGGTATTGAGGGTAATGTATTGACGTGGATAGAGAACTGGTTGGCAGATAGGAAGCAGAGAGTAGGGATAAGTGGGTCCTTTTCAGAATGGCAGGCAGTAACTAGTGGGGTGCCGCAGGGCTCAGTGCTGAGACCCCAGCTATTTACAATATACATTACTGATTTAGACAAAGGAATTGAATGTAATATCTCCAAGTTTGCAGATTACACTAAGCTGGGTGGTAGTGTGAGCTGTGAGGAGGATGCTAAGAGGCTGCAGGGTGACTTGAACAGGTTAGGTGAGTGGGCAAATGCATGGCAGATGCAGTATAATGTAGATAAATGTGAGGTTATCCACTTTGGTGACAAAAACAGGGAGGCAGAATATTATCTGAATGGTAACAGATTAGGAAAAGGGGAGGTGCAACGAGACCTGGGTGCCATGGTACATCAGTCATTGAAAATTGGCATGCAGGTACAGCAGGCGGTGAAGAAGGCAAATGGCATGTTGGCTTTCATAGCGAGAGGATTTGATATAGGAACATGGAGGTGTTACTACAGTTGTACAGGGCCTCGGTGAGACCACACCTTGAACATTGTGTACAGTTTTGGTCTCCTAATCTGAGGAAGGACATTCTTGCTATTGAGGGAGTGCAGCGAAGGTTCACCAGACTGATTCCCGGGATGGCAAGACTGACATATGAAGAAAGATTGGATCGACTAGGCTTATATTCACTGAAATTTAGAAGAATGAGGGGATCTCATAGAAACATATAAAATTCTGACGGGATTGGACAGGTTAGATGCAGGAAGAATGTTCCCGATGTTGGGGAAGTCCAGAACCAGGGGTCACAGAGTCTAAGGATAAGGGGTAAGCCATTTAGGACCGAGATGGGGAGAAACTTCTTCACTCAGAGCATTGTTAACCTGTGGAATTCTCTACCGCAGAAAGTTGTTGAGGCCAGTTCATTGGATATATTCAAAAGGGAGTTAGATATGACCCTTACGGCTAAAGGGATCAAGGGGTATGGAGAGAAAGCAGGAATGGGGTACTGAGGTTGAATGATCAGCCATGATCTTATTGAATGGTGGTGCAGGCTCGAAGGGCTGAAAGGCCTACTCCTGCACCTATTTTCTATGTTTCTATGTTTCTTATAAAAGTCACAAATCACATCCTATGTGACTGTGACCATGGTAAACTATCAATCCTCATCCTTCTCCACTTGCCTATGGTTGGACACTCCATCCTCCTCCTTTGTTATCCAGCTGAGTGGGACTACACTCGCCTGATTCCATTTCTATATATCTAATCATAACCAACGAATCACCTACAATGGCTTCTCTTCCTGCTCCTGCATCCTTACCCCTGGAGTCCCCCAGGGATATCATCTCCAAGCTGCCATTCGGCGACATCATCCGGAAACATGTCAGGTTCCACATGTATGCTGCCGACACCGAGCTCTACCTTACCATTCAAGGGGCCATATTGGCTACTCCTACTTGTAAGAACATAAGAAATAGCAGGTGAAGGCCACACGGCCCCTCGAGCCTTCTCCATTTAATACGATCATGGCTGATCCGATCATGGACTCAGATCCACTTCCCTGCCCGTTCCCCATAACACCTTATTCTCCTATCGGTTAAGAAACTGTCTGTATCTGTCTTAAATTTATTCAATGACCCAGCTTCCACAGCTTTCTGAGGCAATGAATTCCACAGATTTACAACCCTCTGAGAAGAAATTTCTCCTCATCTCAGTTTGAAATGGGCGACCCCTTATTCGAAGATTATGCCCCCTAGTTCTAGTCTCCCCCATCAGTGGAAACATCCTCTCTGCATCCACCTCGTCAAACCCCCTCATAATCTTATACATTTCTTCTGAATTCCAATGAGTAGAGGATCAACCTACTCGACCTATCCTCATAAGTCAACCCCCTCATCCCCGGAATCAGCCTAGTGAACCTTCTCTGAACAGCCTCCAAAGCAAGTATATCCTTTCTAAAATATGGAAACCAAAACTGTACGCAGTATTCCAGGTGTGGCCTCACCAATACCCTGTATAACTGTAGCAAGACTTCCCTGCTTTCATACTCCACCCCCTTTGCAATAAAGGCCAAGATTCCATTGACCTTCCTGATCACTTGCTGGACCTGCATACTATCCTTTTGTGTTTCATGCACAAGTACCCCCAGGTCCTGCTGTACTGCAGCACTTTGCAATCTTTCTCCATTTGAAAAACTTACTCTTTGATTTTTTTCTGCTAAAGTGCATAACCTCATACTTTCCAACATTATACTCCATCTTCCAAATTTTTTGCCCACTCACTGAGCCTGTCTATGACCTTTTGCAGATTTCTTGTGTCCTCCTCACACATTGCTTTTCCTCCCATCTTTGTATCGTCAGCAAACTTGTCTACGTTACACTCAGTCCCTTCTTCCAAGTCGTTAATATAGATTGTAAATAGTTGGGGTCCCACCACTGATCACTGCGGCACCCCACTAGTTACTGATTGCCAACCAGAGAATGAACCATTCATCTCGACTCTCTGTTTTCTGTTAGTTAGCCAATAATTTATCTCCATGCTAATATATTACCCCCAACAGTGCAGTAACCTTTTATGTGGCACCTTGTCAAATGCCTTCTGGAAGTCCAAATACACCACATCCATTGGTTCCCCTTTATCCACCCTGTTTGTTACATCCTCAAAGAACTCCAGCAAATTTGTCAAACATGACTTCCCTTTCATAAATCCCTGCTGACTCTGCCTGACTGAATTTTGTTTTTCCAAATGTCCTGCTATTGCTTCTTTAATTATAGACTCCAACATTTTCCCAACCACAGATGTTAGGCTAACTGGTCTATAATTTCCTGCTTTTTGTCTGCCTCCTTTTTTAAATAGGGGCATTACATTTGTAGTTTTCCAATCTGCTGGGACCTCTCCAGAATCCAGCGAATTTTAGTAAGTTATAACAATGCATCCACAATCCCTGCCGCTACTTCTCTTAAGACCTTAGGATGCAAGCCATCAGCTCCAGGGGATTTATCTGCCTTTAGTCCCATTATCTTACTGAGTACCACCTCCTTAGTGATTGTGAGTGTGTTAAGTTCTTCCCTCCCTATAGCCCCTTGACTATCCACTGTTGGGATATTTTTAGTGTCTTCTACCGTAAAGACTGATACAAAATACTTGTTCAGAGTTTCTGCCATCTCCATGTTCCCCATTACTAATTACCTGGTCTCGTCCTCTAAGGGACCAACATTTACTTTAGCCACTCTTTTCCTTTTTATATAGAAACATAGAAAATAGGTGCAGGAGTAGGCCATTCGGCCCTTCGAGCCTGCATCGCCACTTAAATTAGTTCATGGCTGAACATGCAACTTCAGTACCCCATTCCTGCTTTCTCGCCATACCCATTGATCCCCCTAGTAGTAAGGACTACATCTAACTCCTTTTTGAATATATTTAGTGAATTGGCCTCAACAACTTTCTGTGGTAGAGAATTCCACAGGTTCACCCACTCTCTGGGTGAAGAAGTTTCTCATCATCTCGGTCCTAAATGGCTTACCCCTTATCTTTAGACTGTGACCCCTGGTTCTGGGCTTCCCCAACATTGGGAACATTCTTCCTGCATCTAACCTGTCTAAACCTGTTAATTCCTGGATTCTTTTACTTCAATCTGGTTCAGTAAAATTACTGAGTCGAATACCTCTTGTGCTTTGAACAAAGCAGTCTTTATTACCGGCCAGTAAGACCTATCAGACAGAAGATATACTCTCAGGATAGAGCGTACACACTCCCTACGGATAGGTGAAGTTACATCGTAAAGCGTTAACAGTTATACAGTTTTGAAATCAGATAACAAAATACAAATGGATTGACAGTCTAACTCAGCCACTCATTAGTCAATCTATATGAGATGTTCTTCTTGAAAGCTCAAGTATTGCCTCTAAATGTTTCAATCTAATGGTGTGACTATTAACTGAGACCTTGCAATTCTGCAGATGTATTTCATGTTACAATTATATATTATTGGCAGGATTAGTGACTTGAAACCTTGAGACAGATTGTTAGCTATGCTGATGTTGCACTATTTGCAATCTGACATTCTCCCAGCTATTCTTCCATGGCTTATACATTTTCATATATCCCGTTTACTTTACTGTCCTTAATTCCATATATTCCGTTCAGATATCCACATCCCCCATTTTATCATTCTATGATAACATTTAGGATCATTCTATGAGTATTGCATTGTTGAGTAGTTCTCTAGTTTGTTGGATCATAACCCGGGAACCCTTGACCACAAGAGGGTCTGCTAACCTTGTCATCATTGCTTTACAGCAGAGGTTAAGGCAACCAACAATCAAACAGCAGGTAATTATTACGATGAGAACAATTGCCTCGTGTATTAGATAGGATCTCCAAGATCTACCCAGAAACCTATCAAACCTGCTAAGTTCTTTTGCTGGTGTGGATAACTTTTTCACCTCCCTCCTTATGTGATCGGCAAGGTGGGTTATGTTTTCTGAACTATCAGGAATGTAAGTGCAACATTCAGATCCTATCAGGGCACATGTTCCCCCTTTCTCAGCTAACAGGTAATCGAGGGCCATTCGGTTTTGTAATGCTACGGTCCTTATCGCTACCATTTCAGCTGTGATGCCCTCCAGAGCCTCAGCAGTGCGGTTAGCTACCTGTTCCAATATCGTTTCTTTGAATCCATCTAACAGTCTCAGTTAGGGTCAGGGGAACGGTGCGCAAAGGAATTCCCCCTTTGGAATGTATAGGGATATGTGAACACACCCAGCATCTAGTGAAGTGCCCTTTTTCCGCATGTAAGATATAAACAAAAAGGTGTTTACATGGAGCTCTCGCCTTTGTCTTCCTTCCCGTGCACCAAAACTGTCATATATCAACACTATTATGCAGACAGTAGCATACAGACACAGTCTCATCTTATAAATAGTCCAATTATTTAGCTGATAAAAAGAGTTCTGTTTTCACGTTTCCCTTCAGGTCTCCGTCAGTGTATTTGGCTGTCTGACAGGTAAGATTTCAAACTGATCCTCCTTCAACTGCCTTGTTCAGCTATAGGGAGGAGGAGATCTGGAACAGAAACAGGAATTAGACTAACCAGCAAAATTTGTTTAAATGGTGATGAGCTTGCAGTGGTGCAGGTGAACCCAGGCACTTTTCCCCTCAACCTTGGCTGCAGTGGGGGTAGTGAGTGACACCTAAAAAGGCCCCTCCTATTGTGGCTCTAATCCCTTCCGAATCCATACTTCCCTGGTGCCACGAGGGACAATTCGGGTAAAACTGGGAGGTCGAGGTGAGCATCTTGAACCTGGTTGTGAACTAGTCGCAGAGCCTGAGTCAGAGAAAGAACATAGGTGGTCATCAGTCTAGCTGAGATCTCATATCTAGGAACAATTTCCCTCATTAACACCTTAACAACAGTCTGAGTCTTATTGTTCAGGTTAGGGTAGGCTTCAATCCATCTGCTAAACACATCTACTATTACTAACACATATCTGTAACACTGAACTTTTTGCAACTCAATGTAGTTCAACTGAAATGTCTCAAAGGGACCTTCGGGTAGGGGCGTTTTACCCCAATCACAGGGGACTCCCTTCCCTGGATTATGTTGCTGGCCAACCAGGCAACGACTACTGATGTTCTAGGTGAGCGCCTGGAGTCTAGGGTGCCACCAAGTAGCCAAAAGCGTATCACTTGTTGCCCTTGCTCCACAATGAGTAGCAAAATGCAGACATTCTATAACCCATGAGGCCAACTCGTCAGACATGAAAGTCTGTTCCGCGGGAGTGGTCCAGAGTTTAGAAACATTGTCATAAGTACATGCATAATATTTCCACAACAGTTTATCTTTTTCAGGAGCGTCCTCCTGTGCTTTTATAACATCTTGGATGGTTGGCATTGGTTTTTCCGAGGCTAACTTATCCTTCGCAGGATTTTTAGTCTGACTCATAATTTTGGGCACTACCATATGTTGGTCACGAGAGGCCTGTTTGGCCTCTTGGTCAGGACAACGATTCCCTATATCAACCAGAGAATTTCCGGTAGTATGGGCGGTACATTTGACAATGGCAATGCGTTTGGGGAACATGAGGGCTTGCAACAAATCAGATACTAACTGTTTATGAGATATCTCATTCCCCTGTGAGGTTAGGAATCCTCTATTTTTCCATAATTGTCCGAAATCATGGACCATCCCAAAGACATACCTAGAGTCGGTATAGACATTGACTTTGAGATCTTTGGCCAAGATACAGGCTCGGGTGAGGGCGAATAGTTCAGCTTGTTGAGCAGAATAGGCGGTTTCAAAGCAGCAGATTCCAAGACCTGATTCTCCTGGTTTACTATGGCGTATCCTGAGATTTGTGTATCTTCTGGATTAATAGAAGTACTTCCGTCAACATACATAAACAATCATGACTGGGTTCTTCCTCATCTTGGGGTGGCTCAGTAAGAATACAGTCTGGATCTTCCATTGGTACATCAACTAAATCTTCCCTGACTGATGTGGCCTCCTAAATTAAAGATAAGCAATCATGACTGGGTTCTTCCTCATCTTGGGGTGGCTCAGTAAGAAAACAGGCCGGATTAATTGCAGTACAGTGCCGAAAGGTCAGTTTAGGATTGCCTGTGATTTCAGTGGGTTCTGTCTGATTGCCCTGCACTGGGATCTCAATCGGATCAATGGGAGTATAACCCACTTGGGAGGGGTCCTCTGCCCACACATGAGGATCCACATAGTCAGGTATGCCGGAGCCAGTATGATGCTGTAGAGTCCTTGAGACTTCTCGGGGTCCCCATGAAATTGGACTGTTCGGCCATGTTTTACGATTTGCACATCCTGGCTGGTAGGGTCAGCCTCATCTATGGCCTTGCGTACCATAACTCCCAAATCTTTAGCATGGTGAGGGGCTAATACTTCACGAGCAATATGCGGTGCCATTGTTAGGGGCTGTTTCCACAGATTCTTATCCACTTCCACAAAATCTGCCTCTCTTTCCAGTCCAGTCACTCTAGCCCTTAATAGAATTCCCTTCACTTCCCCTTCGTGATCCTGATAAAAGTTCTGCAGGTCCTGATTCTTTCCACTGGGATCGTATGCTAGGGTCACGTGATAGGGTGCCTGCGGCAGGTCCAGAGACCACCACTGAGGGGTTCTAGTGGTATAATACTGCCGCTTAAGGGTTTCCTGTTTTACAATAATCCCATTATCTCCACACTCCAAATGCAACTGGAATTTGCAAAGGAGGTTTCTAGCCATCAAGTTACAGTCCAGATTGGTTGTGATAACAACTCGATGTTCCACCGATTCTTCCTGGTAACCCACTTTAACCGGTTCTGACACTGGGAATGTCGAGATTTGTCCCAGGAATCCTGAAAGTTCCTGTGTTTCAGTAGAAGCAGGGAGTTAAGCTTTGATTGTACAGAAGACATGAAGGCTCCCGTATCTATCAAAAAGGGTTGCCACTCATTCAGAATGGGTTTGTCGTCCGGGGAGGATCCCTGCACAATCAAGCTGTGTAGTCAATTGGGGGACGATTGACCAAAGGGATTGTTTCTGGGAGAAGTTAGTGTAAGATCCTCCTCTCCCCCCTTGCCCCCCTCCTCTTCCTTTTCCATGCTGACGGTAGGGGCAATTTTTATTCCAATGTCCTTCCTGCCCACAATTAAAACAGTCAATTCCTCTTACCCAGTCCCAGCCTCTTCCCATACCATGCCGGGGACAATAGGGAGGTTTATTAGCAGGGCTCGGGCCGTTTGGTTGTTTAGTATAACCGTATCCTTGCTTATCCATCCAATCCTGTATGCCACACTGCGGTTCTATTGATCCTTCCTCCCGAGATGGCTCTTCCTTTCTAGTCACGTATTTAGTCTTGACCCGGGTTGGGGGCGCACCCCCCCCCTCCCCTTTCTTTTCCTGCCAATAATATCTAACTGCCCTTTCCATCTGTCCGGATAGCGTGAGCAATCAAATAGTTGTTTGAAGATCACAGACATCTATAGAGAGGTGGTCTGCAGCTTGTTGTGCATCAGGGTTTGGCATTGGTCTGACAGGGAATTGGTGTCGGGACTTTGGGATCTTGGAAATCATTTCTAGGCCGGAGGATGTTTCAGAGCTGTCTGACTGCTTGACAGTTCTGCGTCTCGATCGGCGGGGGTGTTTGCTATGTCTTTCACAACTTGGACTGGTAGGTTGACTAGAAGATTTACGGGACTGTTTGTGATGTTGAGATATAGTTCTGCCCTTTCGAGTGTGAGATCTGGTCCTTTCGGCTATATTGCTTGTAAACTGGGGATCCGAATCGCTATCAGAGGATGAGGAGTCAGTTTGGGTTTGTTGCTTTGGTGATATGTGGTTGTTCCTAACTCTTTTTACCGGAGTGTTAGGTGGAGGGTGTTGGGAAGAGGACTGGAGCAAGAGGCCAGGGGGTGCGGGAGGCGCCGTTGGGCGCTGAGTCAGTGTCCACTCATCAATTTCATCATCAGCCTCGGTTAACACAAAGCCAGCCATTTTAACTTGTAGTTGATCAATACCTTTCTCAGAGGTCCCAGAGGATCTCTTAGCAAGTTTCTCGTGCGCACATTCATTCTTTTTTTTTAAAGACGTCTACAGTTTTAACATGTGTTCCCTCTGTCAATGCAAGTCCTAATTTAATAGCATTTGTTTGCCAACTCGATAGAAGTGATGCATCTTTTAATTTCTGACAATAATGTCGCCAGGTTGCAATTAAATTTTTTTAGCCCCTTTTCCTCGTCCCCTTCTCCAAATTAATCCCTGTGCTTTTTTTTTTACCTCTACGCTTCTAGTGTCACTTAGAGGCCACTGGTCATCCCCTAATAATTTGTTCAGGGCTCCTGATAATTTTCTAAAGTCTTCAGCTCTTTCAGGGAATTCCTCACATAGCTTTTGTAGTGGATTATCCGCATCCGTGGTTTTATCTAACTGATTACCCATTTTCACACTGCCCCTCGTATTACTGTGTCGCTACGCGTTCGTGTCGTCATGCAATTTAAACAAACTTAAAAATAGACACAGACTTTACAGAACTAACACGGACTTTAACTAACTCCAAATAACCAAACTTTACTAATGCTAACACTTACCCGCATCGCCGCACGGTCCGCGTCGCCGCGCGATCTCAATACTAAACTACCACGTCGCCTCGCAGTTCACGTCGCCGCGCAATCCGCGTCGACCCGTGGCTCGCGTCACCGTGCGAGTTAAGATACTTTAACTTAAAAGGTAAACAAGGACTCCTAACACGTACCCGCGTCGCCGTGCGGTTCGCGTCGCCGCGCGATTTACAATATAGACAAAGACTTCTAACACTTACCCGCGTCGCCGCGCGGTTCACGTCGCCGCGCGATTTCAATACTTAAAACTTTACTTAAAACTCTAAACACTTTAAGACTTACAGACTTACTGCCATTAGCACTGACTTTCGCGATTCGCGTTGCTGCGCCTCTGCGTCACTACGCGTCGGCGTCACTGCGCGTTTACGTCACCGCGCGTCTACGTCACTGCGCGTTGACGTCACTGCGCGTTCGCTTCACTGCGCGCTTACGTCACTGCGCGTTCGCTTCGGCCCTACCTTCTGAGTTGCTGCGGGGGTTTTTTTTTTTAATTCAATCAGAGCCTAGACGGGCCAAGTGATATACAAGGTCGACGTCGTACCTGAGTTGAACACCTATCTTCTATTTAAATCCCCATTTTATTCCCTGTGAGCCTAATTTTCTAATTTTGATTTCTTTTGAGCCTCAATTAATTTCTTTCAGTCTCCAAATTTCCCTATCCTTTCGCGTTACTGCGCAGTTTAAATTCAATCAGTCAATGAAAGCCCTAATTTAATGGAGTTTTTCTGCCAATTGGACAGGAGTGATTTTATATTTTTCATAATTTAAAATCTCAGAACATTTTTTTTCTTTCAGCACCTATTTAGTACGTTACTTTTTTTTTTATAACTAGAGAGAAGTCTGGCATGTAGGCTGTGGACTGCTTTTCGTTATCTCAATTGTTCCAGCCTCAAGGTCGTGTTATTTAATATAATTTTTTTTTAAAATCCTTTTGAATCCATCTCAGTTGTTTTGCTGTGCCTTCTCTGAATGTTTGCTTTCAACAAGTTTTTTTCTTTTTTTTTAACCACCGGGACCATGTAATTTTTTCTTTTTTAACAAATCTATCCTTTGGGCATTTCCTGGCTCCGCAACTTATCATCCGAATATACGTAATTCAATAAGGTTCACACTCTTAAACTTCCCACATACAGGACAACACTACGAAGGGTTAAAAAAAACTTTCATTCTGTTTGAGATAAAACAAACCACAACTCCCCGGCTTTTTTTTTACAGTAAAAGTCACAGAAGCATTTCTCATTTAAACAGACATTCACAAGAGTCTCTTTTCTTTCCTATTAATTTTTTTTTTGGATCCATGATTGATCATCTATCCCTATCTAGCTCTAACTATCTTTCCAAGTCGCCGCTTGGTTTGCGTCATCGCGCAATTTCCCTATCTCTATCCCTATTCTAAGTTTGAAAGGTATTCACCAGATTGTCCTGCATCTCGTTCAGACACTACCTGAGAACCAGCGAGTGGCTAAACTTTCCTCAGACTTTTGAAACCGGGGGAAACTGGAGCAGTATTGAAATCATACTCACTCCAGTGGCCACTTTCCCCTCGTCTCGTCCAAGGCTAGTCTGGCTCTTAATTCGCAAGTTTTCGGCAGTCGTCCGTTGAGATCCCACTTCTGACACCAAATGTTAATTCCTGGATTCTTTTACTTCAATCTGGTTCAGTAAAATTACTGAGTCGAATACCTCTTGTGCTTTGAACAAAGCAGTCTTTATTACCGGCCAGTAAGACCTATCAGACAGAAGATATACTCTCAGGATAGAGCGTACACACTCCCTACGGATAGGTGAAGTTACATCGTAAAGCGTTAACAGTTATACAGTTTTGAAATCAAATAACAAAATACAAATGGATTGACAGTCTAACTCAGCCACTCATTAGTCAATCTATATGAGATGTTCTTCTTGAAAGCTCAAGTATTGCCTCTAAATGTTTCAATCTAATGGTGTGACTATTAACTGAGACCTTGCAATTCTGCAGATGTATTTCATGTTACAATTATATATTATTGGCAGGATTAGTGACTTGAAACCTTGAGACAGATTGTTAGCTATGCTGATGTTGCACTATTTGCAATCTGACATTCTCCCAGTTATTCTTCCATGGCTTATACATTTTCATATATCCCGTTTACTTTACTGTCCTTAATTCCATATATTCCGTTCAGATATCCACAAACCCATCAGAATTTTAAATATTTCTATGAGATCCCCTCTCATTCTTCTGAACTCCAGTGAATACAAGCCCAGTTTATCCAGTCTTTCTTGATAAGTCAGTCCCGCCATCCCGGAAATCGGTCTGGTGAACCTTCGCTGCACTCCCTCAATAACAAGAATGTCCTTCCTCAAGTTAGGAGACCAAAACTGTACACAATACTCCAGGTGTGGCCTCATCAAGGCCCTGTACAACTGTAGTAACACCTCCCTTCCCCTGTACTCAAATCCCCTCGCTATGAAGGCCAAAATGCCATTTGCTTTTCTAACCGCTTGCTGTACCTGCATGCCAACCTTCAATGACTGATGTACCATGACACCCAGGTCTCTTTGCACCTCCCTTTTTCCTAATCTGTCACCATTCATATAATAGTCTGTCTCTCTGTTTTTACAACCAAAGTGGATAACCTCACATTTATCCATATTATACTTCATCTGCCATGCATTTGCCCACTCACCTAACCTTTCCAAGTCACACTGCAGCCTCATAGCATCCTCCTCGCAGCTCACATTGCCACCCAACTTAGTGTCATCTGCAAATTTGGAGATACTACATTTAATCCCCTCATCTAAATCATGAATGTACAATGTAAACAGCTGGGGTCCCAGCACAAAACCTTGCAGTACCCCACTAGTCACTGCCTGCCATCCTGAAAAGTACCCATTTACTCCTACTCTTTGCTTCCTGTCTGACAACCAGTTCTCAATCCATGTCAGCACACTACCCTCAATCCCATGTGCTTTAACTTTGCACATTAATCTCTTGTGTGGGACCTTGTCGAAAGCCTTCTGAAAGTCCAAATACACCACATCAACTGGTTCTCCCTTGTCCACTCTACTGGAAACAGCCTCAAAAAATTCCAGAAGATTTGTCAAGCATGATTTCCCTTTCACAAATCCATGCTGACTTGGACCTATCATGTCACCTTTTTCCAAATGCGCTGCTATGACATCCTTAATAATTGATTCCATCATCTTACCCACTACCGATGTCAAGCTGACCAGTCTATAATTCCCTGTTTTCTCTCCCTCCTTTTTTAAAAATTGGGGTTACATTGGCTACCCTCCACTCCATAGGAACTGATCCAGAGTCTATGGAATGTTGGAAAATGACTGTCAATGCGTTCGCTATTTCCAAGGCCACCTCCTTAAGTACTCTGGGATGCAGACCATCAGGCCCTGGGGATTTATCGGCCTTCAATCCCATCAATTTCCCCAACACAATTTCCCGACTAAGGATTTCCCTCAGTTCCTCCTTCTTACTAGACCCTCTGACCCCTTTTATATCCGGAAGGTTGTTTGTGTCCTCCTTAGTGAATACCGAACCAAAGTACTTGTTCAATTGGTCTGCCATTTCTTTGTTCCCAGTTATGACTTCCCCTGATTCTGACTGCAGGGGACCTACGTTTGTTTTTACTAACCTTTTTCTCTTTACATATCTATCAAAGCTTTTGCAGTCCATCTTAATGTTCCCTGCAAGCTTCCTCTCTTACTCTATTTTCCCTGCCCTAATCAAACCCTTTGTCCTCCTCTGCTGAGTTATAAATTTCTCCCAGTCCCCGGGTTTCTGGCCAATTTGTATGCCACTTCCTTGGCTTTAATACTATCCCTGATTTCCCTTGATAGCCACAGTTGAGCCACCTTCCCTTTTTTATTTTTATGCCAGACAGGGATGTACAATTGTTGTAGTTCATCCATGCGGTTTCTACCTGTAGAAACTCTTGCTATCTGTTTCTCTATTTCGTGCTAGTTTACTTTCATTGTCCCTTTCTTAATCATTTTTTTAGTCATTCTTTGCTGGCTTTTAAAAGCTTCCCAATCTTCTGTCCTCCCACTAATTTTGGTCACTTTGTATGTGTAATGTATTCAACCAGCATTGTAACCCATGTATAATCTGACCTAAGTTGTACACTGTGAGAACACTGACCATTCAGTGGTGAACTTGTGGGAGATACTCCTAACCTGGACCTTCAGGTATAAAAGGGGAAGCTCCACCCACTTCCTTCACTTGAGTGCTATGAAATAAAGGACAGGTCACAGACTGACCTTCTCTCAAGCATGGGCCTCGTTGCATTTATACTGTATAGTAAGGACGTATCAATGGCGACAAGAAACTGGGATTTAAACCACGCGAGCATGGCCACTAGCAGAACAGACGAGAGGTACTGTGTTAAGGAATGGTTGGGACAGAGATTCAACATTGTTAAAGCAGCACACAGTTCTCCGGGCAATAACAGGGGCAGTCAGGGACGATCGACTGGCAAGGGACCTTTTGTTTCAAACCGCCACTCATGCTGGAGGCGTGGAGGCATACATTCAGCCGGAGTTTGCAGAGATGAGCAAAATACCTGCAGAAATTGCAGAAATGAACGCTGGGGGAAATCGCTGGAAGCTGAAGTTCAGCGAGTTCATGTGGAGCACGTATACAGTTCATACACCAGGACGCCACCGATAATGATGAAAGTGCTCCTCAATGGCATCCCAGTATCAATGGAGCTAGACACGGGGGCCAGCCAGTCCCTGATGGGTATCAAACAGTTCAAAAAGTTGTGGGCATCCAAGGCCAGGAGGCCAAAATTATCGCCGATTGACAGCTACGGACTTACACAAAGCAGATCATTCCAGTGCTAGGCAGCGCCACGGTAGTCATGACCCACAAAGATTCGGAGAACAGACTGCCACTCTGAATTGTCCCAGGGGACGGTCCCGCACTACTGGGGAGGAGTTGGCTTGCTGTCATGAACTGGAAATGGAGCGATGTCAATGCAATTTCCTCTGTGGAGCGAGTATCATGCTCACAGATCCTGGACAAATTTGACTCATTATTTCAACCTGGCATTGGCACTTTCATGGGGGCCAAGGTAGTGATTCACATAAACCCGGACGCCAGGCCAGTACACCACAAGGCCAGAGCGGTGCCGTACGTGATGCGGGAAAAGATAGAAGGCGAATTGGACCGCCTGCTGAGGGAAGGCATCATCTCGCCAGTCGAATTCAGTGACTGGGCGAGCCCAATTGTGCCGGTGCTCAAGGCGGATGGGTCGGTCAGGATATGTGGCGATTACAAGGCCACTATCTATCGAGTGTCACTCCAAGACCAGTACCAGCTACCGAGAGCGGAGGACCTCTTTGCGACGCTATCCGGTGGCAAACTTTTTTCAAAATTGGACCTGACCTCAGCTTACATGACCCAGGAGCTGGCGACTGAGTCGAAGAAGCTGACCACCATCACGACACACAAGGGGTTGTTTGAGTACAACAGATGTCCGTTCAGGATTCGCTCGGCCACCGCGATCTTCCAATGAAATATGGAAAGTCGATTCCAGGGACGGTGGTTTTTCAGGACGACATCCTCATTACAGGTTACAATACTGAAGAACACCTCCACAACCTGGAGGAGGTGCTATGCAGACTGGACCGGGTAGGTCTGCGACTGAAAAAGGCAAAGTGCATCTTCCTAGCTCCAGAGGTAGAATTCCTGGGGATGAGGGTAGCAGCAGACGGGATCAGCCCTACTGCGTCCAAGACGGAAGCGATCCAGAGAGCACCCAGATCCCGTAACACGACGGAGCTGCGTTCATTCCTGGGGCTCCTGAACTATTTTGGTAACTTTCTTCCCAAATTGAGCACGCTGTTAGAGCCGCTACACATGCTCCTACGCAAAGGTCGCGAATGGGTCTGGGGGGACAGCCAGGAAAGGGCTTTTAATAGAGCACGCAATTTGTTATGTTCCAATAATCTGTTAACGCTATATGACCCATGTAAGAAACTTGTGTTAACGTGCGATGCGTCGTCCTATGGTGTCGGGTGTGTGTTGCAGCATGTCAATGCCAAGGGTCAGTTACAGCCGGTAGCTTATGCGTCCAGAAGTCTGTCCCAGGCAGAAAGGGGCTACGGGATGGTAGAAAAGGTGGCGCTCGCATGTGTATATGCGGTAAAGAAAATGCACCAGTACCTGTTTGGCAGGAAATTTGAGCTGGAGACAGATTACAAACCCCTAACGTCCCTTTTGGTCGACAACAAGGCCATAAATGCAAACGCATCGGCCCGCATACAGAGGTGGGCACTCACGTTAGCCGCCTATGACTACACAATTCGGCACAAACCAGGCACCGAAAACTGCGCCGATGCACTCAGCAGGCTCCCACTAGCCACCACTGAGGGGGCTACCGAGCATGCTGCTGAGATGGTCATGGCTGTTGAAGCTTTCGAAAGCGAAGGCTCACCCGTGACAGCCCGTGAGATTAAAGTCTGGACAAATAGAGACCCGCTATTGTCTCCAGTCAAGAAATATGTCCTGAATGGGGACTGGGCAGCCACGTACAGGGCATACCCTGAGAAATTTAAACCATTTCACAGGCGCAAGGATGAACTCTCGATTCAGGCCGATTGCCTACTGTGGGGAAACCGCGTAGTCATGCCCCAGATGGGCAGAGAGGTGTTCATCAGAGAACTCCACAATGAGCACCCGGGCATTGTCATGATGAAGGCAATTGCCAGGTCACACATTTGGTAGCCAGGGATAGATGCAGATCTGGAACTTTGTGTTCGCAGGTGCAACACGTGTGCCCAGCTGGGCAATGCGCCTAGGGAAGTACCCCTTAGCCCCTGACCATGGCCCGCCAAGCCTTGGTCACGCATCCATGTGGACTACGCAGGTCCTTTCATGGGAAAAATGTTTTTGGTTGTAGTAGACGCCTACTCCAAATGGATCGAGTGTGACATTTTAAATTCAAGCACATCCTCTGCCACGATAGAAAGTCTACGGGCAATGTTCGCCGCCCACGGTCAGTGACAATGGCCCGTGCTTCACAAGCACTGAATTCCAGGACTTCATGGCAGGCAATGGAATTAACCATGTTAAAACGGCACCATTCAAGCCGGCCTCAAACGGCCAGGCAGAACGAGCAGTGCAGATAATCAAACAGGGTTGCTCAGAATCCAAGGGGGTTCCCTACAATGCCGCTTATCACGCCTCCTGTTGGCCAATAGATCCCGACCACACTCGCTCACAGGGGTTCCACCCGCAGAGCTGCTAATGAAAAGGACGCTCAAAACCCGATTATCCCTTATACACCCCACCATGAAAGAAATTGTCGAGAGCAGGCGCCAGTCACAATATGCCTACCATGACAGGAATGCGAGGGCGCGATGTATTGATGTAAATGACCCTGTTTTTGTCCTCAACTACGCTGCAGGGCGCAAATGGCTCGCAGGCACTGTGGTTGCCAAAGAGGGAAATAGGATTCTGGTAGTTAAACTTACCAATGGACAAATCTGCCGCAAACATGTGGATCAAACAAAAAGGAGGTTCAGCAACCCCATAGAAGAAGCAGAGGAAGAACACGATGTAGAGTTCACTCCACCACAGGTGACCGAACACCGGAACCAAAGGGAGGAGAGCCCAGTCACTGTGGGCAGTCCGGACAGGCCTGAGGCACCGCAAACAGCAGACACTCAGGCCAGCGCCCAACAACCGGAGCCCCAACTCAGGCGCTCTACAAGGGAGCGTAAACCACCAGAGAGACTTAACCTGTGATCTCAATAAGACTTTGGGGGGGGGGGGGGGAGGTGATGTCATGTATTCAACCAGCATTGTAACCCATGTATAAACTGACCTAAGTTGTACACTGTGAGAACACTGACCACTAGGTGGGAGACACTCCTAACCTGGACCTTCAGGTATAAAAGGGGAAGCTCCACCCACCTTCATCACTTGAGTGCTAAGGAATAAAGGTCAGGTCACAGACTGACCTTCTCTCAAGCATGGGCCTCGTGTGCATTTATACTGTATAGTAAGGACGTATCAGTATGCCCTTGTTTTTAATTGGATACCATCCTTTATTTCTTTAGTTAGCACAGATGGCTATCTTTTCTTTTACACCCTGTCCTCCTCACTGGAATATATTTTTCTTGAGAGTTGTGAAATATCTCTTTAAATGTACACCACTGTTCATCAACCGTCCCACACTTTAATCTATTTTCCCAGTCCTCTTTAGTCAACTCTGCCCTCATACCTTTGTGGTCTCCTTTATTTAAGAGTACGCTGGTTTGAGATTCAACTTTCTCATCCTCCATCTGAATTGGAAATTCAACCATGCTATGATCACTCATTCCAAGGGGATCCTTTATTCGGAAATTCTTATGTTCTTACACATACCACCACCTCTCTCGACCATTCCACTGTCTGAATTGTCATGCTGCATGCCCAACATCCAGTCTTGGATGGGCAGAAATGTCCTCAAATATTGAGAAGACTGAAGCCATTGTTCCGGAGCCAGCCCTCACCCTGGTCACTGTCCGAGGTTGAACCAGAATGTTTGCAACTTTGGTATCCTATTTGATCCAGAGATCAGCTTCTGACCACATATTTACTCCATGGCCAAGACTGTCTATTTCCACCTCCATAACATCACCCGTCTCTGCTCCTTTGCTGAAATTCTCATCCATGCCTTTGCACTTCAATTCCCTGCTCCTCCTCGGTGTATACACGCCTGTTTACTGTGTGATGTCTGTAACACTGTCATCTAACACTGAATGTACCCTTACACTGTACACACCCTACCGGTACACCAGAGGGTGCTGCTGCTGGAGACCTAGGGGTTGCCTGCACACGGCAGGTAACCCAGTATAAAAAGGAACTCACAGCTTGTTGTCCTCACTCAGGAGCTGTAAATAAAGGACAACAGGTCTGCACAGTTTAAGTATCATACCCTGACTCATGGAGTCATTACTAAAGGTGCCTACATACACTACAACTGGCGACGGGAATACAAGGTCACGAACTACATGTCTAACCTCAGCAACTTCCAGCAATTTACAGAGCGGGAAGATTGGGACGCTTTTGTGGAAAGATTGGAACATTTCTTTATAGCCAACGACCTGGACGGGGACACACCGGCTACACTACCGAACAAACTCAGAGAGTTGTTAACCTGTGGAATTCCCTGCCGTAGAGAGTTGTTGATGCCAGTTCACTGGATATATTCAAGAGGGAGTTAGATATGGCTCTTACGGTTAAGGGGATCAAGGGGTATGGAGAGAAAGCAGGAAAGGGGTACTGAGGGAATGATCAGCCATGATCTTATTGAATAGCGGTGCAGGCTCAAAGGGCCGAATGGCCTACTCCTGCACCTATTTGTCTATGTTTCTATGTTTCTAAACGCAGGGCCATCCTGCTTAGCAGTTGTGGGCACACCATCTACGGTCTCGTCAGAGACTTACTAGCCCCGGAGAAGACAACCACCAAGAGCTATGAGCAACTTGTAACAATCATACAGGAACAACTAAAACCGAAAGAAAGCAGCCTCACAGCCAGGCACCGGTTCTATACTTACCGGCGACCTGAGGGCCAAGAAATTGCCAAGTATGCTGCACACTTAAGAAGACTAGCTGCACCGTGTGACTTTGGCGACCACCTTAATGAAGCACTAAGGGACATATTTGTCATCGGAATCAGCCACGAAGGCGTCCTACACAAATTGCTCTCAGCTGACATCTCGGTCACCCTGCAGAAAGCAATTCAAGTGAGCCAGGCCTACATGGTTTCGGCCAGCGACTCCAGGCGAATACTGACCCAGGACTCTAAACCGGCGAGCGCAGTGCACCGCAGGGATACTTCTAAAGGCAGAAATGCTGCCCCGAGTCCCGCAACCCTGAATCCACCACATGGGGCAAACCGGATGGCCCAGTTCTGGCGCTGTGGAGGAAACCACAGGGCCCACCAGTGCCGCTACAAAGACTATGCATGCAAAGGCTGCAAAGAGAAAGGGCACCTTCAGAGAATGTGCAGAAAAGGCTGTACTCACTGTGTCTCTGATGAGTTGGCTAATCACCGGGGCTCCGACACAGATGAAGATGAAGCTGCTCTAACCCTGGGGGAGGAGTATGGAATCATTACCTGCTCCACCGGAAGTTCTCTGTGGATGATGGAAATAGACATCGATGGGGTCCCAGTCTCCATGGAGATTGACACAGGGGCGAGCCAGTCTGTGATGAGCCAAAAGACCTTTGAAAAAATTTGGATGAATCCTGCCACTCGACCAAAACTGTCTCCTGTCCAGGCAAAGCTCTCACCTATATCAAAGGTAAAATCCAAATCGTTGGCAGTGTAGACGTCCAGGTCTCCCAGGGCGGCGTGTTGAACAAACTCCCCCTGTGGATTGTAGCCGGCGACGGTCCCACGCTGCTGGGCAGGAATTGGATGAACCCGGTCCACATCAGGCGAAGTTTCCCTGTGGAAGAAAAGAGCACCACAGCCCTCCTGCAGCAAGACCAGAAAATGGCTGCAGCACCACAAGCAGCAGAACCTGTAATCAAAATGGCCTCCGCCATGCCACGTAGTAACATGGAGGAGCATCATGTGACATCGAGCAGCCAATCGGATTTGAAGCTCCGTTAAAGGAGACCGGTAACCCAAAAATTTTAAAGGGGAAGTTTCAACTATTTGAGTACACGGACTTTAAAGCTAAAGATGCAATTAAAGGGTGCAAGTATAAAAATGTATGCAATGTAACCATGAATTGTGATGCTGATTTAACTAATGTGACTAATGAGATGAATGCAGGTGTCAGTAAGGTTAAGAACAAGTTAAAAATAATAATGATAAGGAATGTGAAATGCCTAATGTAACCATGTCTGTTGAAACCAGGACACCCAAAAGTGATGCAAATGCTAGAATGTATAATGCAGGCTCGACTATGTGTGATCAGAGTCAAGGTGTCATGTATACCGGTAGGGCACTGCCAAAGGACATTGGGTCCTACAGGGACCATGCTGATGCCAATGGTATCCCCCTGAGGGAGACCCCCAGGTCCAGCAGGCTACCTGACCATGTAGACTGGACCTTTGGAACGAATGTGATGTCCCTTGCAGGACACACACACAGCCAGTGGGAGCAGACCCACTACAGGGACAGTGGTCAATGGGCAGCCCAGCCACCACCAATGGCAACCTGCACCAGACCAGACCTACAGCCCTTGGCCACCAGGGCCAACACCAGGAGCATGAGGCCAATACCCTCCAGCTTCCCTGGCAAACCCTGGGATGACTTGATCCTCATCCCAATTGGTGGACAAGGAGCCCACCCAGTCTTGTGGCCCTGCCCACCACCCCATAACTACCCACATCACAGTGTATACACACCACCCACTGCTGCCGTGGCTACCTCCCCGAGGGATCCCATAACAGTGACACCCACTGGTCTGTGTGTGAGGGAGGGGAAACGTACGAGGCCAGCCTCAAGCACAGGGGTCACACCTGGCAACAAACAACCCTCACCACAACCTCCCATAGCCCAGCACTGATCACCTCCCCTGGGCATGACAATAAGGATATGAAAAATGCTCAGGGGGGAGTGTTGTTGTGTATGCATGCCTGTTTACTGTGTGATGTCTGTAACACTGTTATGCAGCACCGACTGTACCCTTACACTGTACAGTACACCAGAGGGTGCTGCTGCTGGAGAACTGCAATAAAGGTGCAGCAGTTATAATGGGTGACTTTAATCTGCATATAGATTGGGTTAACCAAACTGGAAGCAATACGGTGGAGGAGGATTTCCTGGCGTGCATAAGGGATGGTTTTTTAGACCAATATGTCGAGGAACCAACTAGGGGGGAGGCCATCTTAGACTGGGTGTTGTGTAATGAGAGAGGATTAATTAACAATCTCGTTGTGCGAGGCCCCTTGGGGAAGAGTGACCATAATATGGTGGAATTCTGCATTAGGATGGAGAATGAAATAGTTAATTCAGAGACCATGGTCCAGAACTTAAAGAAGGGTAACTTTGAAGGTATGAGGCGTGAATTGGCTAGGATAGATTGGCGAATGATACTGAAGGGGTTGACTGTGGATGGGCAATGGCAGACATTTAGAGACCGCATGGATGAACTACAACAATTGTATATTCCTGTCTGTCGTAAAAATAAAAAAGGGAAGGTGGCTCAACCGTGGCTATCAAGGGAAATCAGGGATAGCATTAAAGCCAAGGAAGTGGCATACAAATTGGCCAGAAATAGCAGCGAACCCGGGGACTGGGAGAAATTTAGAACTCAGCAGAGGAGGACAAAGGGTTTGATTAGGGCAGGGAAAATGGAGTACGAGAAGAAACTTGCAGGGAACATTAAGACGGATTGCAAAAGTTTCTATAGATATGTAAAGAGAAAAAGGTTAGTAAAGACAAACGTAGGTCCCCTGCAGTCAGAATCAGGGGAAGTCATAACGGGGAACAAAGAAATGGCGGACCAATTGAACAAGTACTTTGGTTCGGTATTCACTGAGGAGGACACAAACAACCTTCCGGATATAAAAGGGGTCGGAGGGTCTAGTAAGGAGGAGGAACTGAGGGAAATCCTTATTAGTCGGGAAATTGTGTTGGGGAAATTGATGGGATTGAAGGCCGATAAATCCCCAGGGCCTGATGGACTGCATCCCAGAGTACTTAAGGAGGTGGCCTTGGAAATAGTGGATGCATTGACAGTCATTTTCCAACATTCCATTGACTCTGTATCAGTTCCTATGGAGTGGAGGGTAGCCAATGTAACCCCACTTTTTAAAAAAGGAGGGAGAGAGAAAACAGGGAATTACAGACCGGTCAGCCTGACATCGGTAGTGGGTAAAATGATGGAATCAATTATTAAGGATGTCATAGCAGTGCATTTGGAAAGAGGTGACATGATAGGTCCAAGTCAGCATGGATTTGTGAAAGGGAAATCATGCTTGACAAATCTTCTGGAATTTTTTGAGGATGTTTCCAGTAGAGTGGACAAGGGAGAACCAGTTGATGTGGTATATTTGGACTTTCAGAAGGCTTTCGACAAGGTCCCACACAAGAGATTAATGTGCAAAGTTAAAGCACATGGGTTTGGGGGTAGTGTGCTGACATGGATTGAGAACTGGTTGTCAGACAGGAAGCAAAGAGTAGGAGTAAATGGAGACTTTTCAGAATGGCAGGCAGTGACTAGTGGGGTACCGCAAGGTTCTGTGCTGGGGCCCCAGCTGTTTACACTGTACATTAATGATTTAGACGAGGGGATTAAATGTAGTATCTCCAAATTTGCGGATGACACTAAGTTGGGTGGCAGTGTGAGCTGCAAGGAGGATTCTATGAGGCTGCAGAGCGACTTGGATAGGTTAGGTGAGTGGGCAAATGCATGGCAGATGAAGTATAATGTGGATAAATGTGAGGTTATCCACTTTGGTGATAAAAACAGAGAGACAGACTATTATCTGAATGGTGACAGATTAGGAAAAGGGGAGGTGCAAAGAGACCTGGGTGTCATGGTACATCAGTCATTGAAGGTTGGCATGCAGGTACAGCAGGCGGTTAAGAAAGCAAATGGCATGTTGGCCTTCATAGCGAGGGGATTTGAGTACAAGGGCAGGGAGGTGTTGCTACAATTGTACAGGGCCTTGGTGAGGCCACACCTGGAGTATTGTGTACAGTTTTGGTCTCCTAACCTGAGGAAGGACATTCTTGCTATTGAGGGAGTGCAGTGAAGGTTCACCAGACTGATTCCCGGGATGGCGGGACTGACCTATCAAGAAAGACTGGATCAACTGGGCTTGTATTCACTGGAGTTCAGAAGAATGAGAGGGGACCTCATAGAAACGTTTAAAATTCTGACGGGGTTAGACAGGTTAGATGCAGGAAGAATGTTCCCAATGTTGGGGAAGTCCAGAACCAGGGGACACAGTCTAAGGATAAGGGGGAAGCCATTTAGGACCGAGATGAGGAGGAATTTCTTCACCCAGAGAGTGGTGAACCTGTGGAATTCTCTACCACAGAAAGTTGTTGAGGCCAATTCACTAAATATATTCAAAAAGGAGTTAGATGAAGTCCTTACTACTAGGGGAATCAAGGGGTATGGTGAGAAAGCAGGAATGGGGTACTGAAGTTGCATGTTCAGCCATGAACTCATTGAATGGCGGTGCAGGCTAGAAGGGCCGAATGGCCTACTCCTGCACCTATTTTCTATGTTTCTATGTTTCTATGTTTCTAACTAGGGGTTGCCTGCACATGGCAGGTAACCCAGTATAAAAGGGAACTCACAGCTTGTTGTCGTCACTCAGGAGCTGTAAATAAAGGACTACAGGTCTGCACAGTTTAAGTATCATACCCTGCCTCGTGGAGTCATTACTAAAGGTGCCTACATACACTACACATGTAAAGTGCTGGGAGCTATCCTGTGTGAACATATTAAATGTTGGACCTGAAATTCAAATTGAGGTCATCCCGCGGGGCAAACAGGGAAAAAAATGCGCACTTACCTGTTGCTGCTACGCCCGTTCGAATTTACAAGCCTGAGGCCTCTGGTGACTGTGCGTCGCAGCGCATGCATGTGGGGACATTCGCAGGCCGGGAGCTGGAGACAGCAGCCAATCAGGTTAGTATATTTTCTCATTCATAGTAATAGGAGTTCCGTAAGTCCGGAACTCCTATTTCTATGAATGAGAACCCCCACCACCCCCCACCCCAAACACCCAAAACACAATAAAAAATAGAAAATAAACTACATATTTAACATTCATTTAAATTAAAGTTCTTATAAAAAATATATTTGCTGGACTTTTTTAAAAAGCTTTTTTAATTAAGCCTTAAAATAAACTTACCGTAGTGGGGAGGGTTTTTACAAATAAAACGTTTTTATAACTTTATTTTAAAATGTTTCTGTGTATTTTTAAACACTTGCCCCTGTATAAGTAGGCGATACGCCTGCTTTTTCAGGCACAAGATTTTAAGGGACATTTGCTGGGCAAGATATTCGTCAATATCGGAAATCTTGCCCTGAAAGTGTCCTCGCTCCCGATATGCGCGGGATCTGTCAAGCCAGAAACTTGACAGATCGGAAAAGCCGATTTTCAGCCCATGCGCATTGTGCGCTTTTCCGATGCCTTCCCAGGTCCGTAGAAACTTCGTACTGACCGGGACATCGGAATTTCAGGGCCAATATATAAATGTTGTGCCACAACACCGCAGGATCCTGTGAGCTGGAAATCCACAGTATCTTGCGTCGCTGACAATCCTGCCACCATCACACACACAAAACACATCCTGCAGAAGTTTAAAGTAAGGTCCAGTATCACCGCAGCAATCTCAGGGAGATCCGCACCTTCGCACAATAACCACCAGATGGAGGCAACGCACTCTAGTCACTTCCAGCTCCTGCTCCTCATAGAATTATAGAAATTTACAGCACGGAAGGAGGCCATTCGGCCCATCATGTCCACGCCGGCCAACAAAGAGCTATCCAGCCTAATCCCACTTTCCAGCTCTAGGTCCGTAACCCTGCAGTTTACAACACTTTAAGTGCATATCCAAGTACTTTTTAAATATGGTGAGGGTTTCTGCCTCTACCACCCTTTCAGGCAGTGAGTTCCAGAACCCAACTACCCTCTGGGTGAAGAAATTTACCCGCAAATCCCCTCTATACCTGCGATCAATTATTTTAAATCTATGCCCCCTCTGCTAAAGGAAACATCACCACTGACAATCCGGGAATCAGAGCTCACAAGGCTCTCAGAAGGTTGAAAGAGCTCTCCAATTAGACCCATTCCCCCCACTCTTTCTCCATAGTCATGCACATTTTTTCTTTTCAAGTATTTATCCAGTTCCCTTTTGTAAGTTATAATTGAATCTGCTTCCACCAGCACTTCCAAATCACAACTCGTTGCGTTAATATTTTTTTCCTCTTTTGCCAATTATCTTAAATCTGTGTGCTCTGGTGCCAGTGGAAAGCTTCTCCTTATTTACATTACCAAATCCTTCATAATTTTGAACATCTCTATTAAATCTCCAATTAACCTTCTCTGCTCCAAGGAGAACAACCCCAGCTTTTCTACTCACTCCACATAACTAAAGTACCTCGTCCCTGGTATCATTCTGGTAAATCCCCTCTGCACCCTCTCCAAGGCCTTGACATTCTTCCCAAAGTACGGTGCCCAGAATTGGCCACAATACTCCAGCTGGGGCCTAACCAGTGATTTATCAAGGATAGTATGTGTTGCATATGCAATAACTCAATAGGCTTAGTACCGTGAACTTAATCAGGTGTGATTTGACTCTACTTTATTAGCTCTCAAAGAGAGGATTAAACATGGAGGCTTTCTTTATATACAAGGGCTGCACATGTGTGTCTGTGGCTCAATGACCTCTGATGGTCGCTCCTCCTGGTGGCAGGTAAACCCAGGCTTACATACATTACATCATTTCCCCCCAAGATCTTGGTATCAGTCCTATTTACAAATTGAGACGGTCCAGGGCTTTCTGCTCCCTAGTTGATCGTCTCAGTTCAATTCCAGATCTGGGTGAGCTCTCCGAGTCATTCATGACTTGAGGCTGGGTAGCCGATCTAATGGGAGTGGCAGTGTCCATGTCGGGGATTGAAGGTCCAGATTCATTGACAACTGCAGGGTCTTCTGATGGCTTAATATGATTCAGTTGGTCATTGATGGTGTCTTCTTCAAGCTGTTCCGGTTTGTCTGTGTGCCGCAATTTCATCTGATCAATGTGCCTCCTGCATGTTTTCCCATTAGTGAGCCTGACAATAAGCCTGTTACCCTCCTTGGCCGTAACAATGCCAGTGACCCACTTGGGGCCTTGACCATAATTTAGCACATACACAGGATCATTAATTGAGATGTTGTGTGACATGGCAGTGCGATCATGATACCACTGCTGATGTTGATGTCTGTTTTTGACGTGATCATTAAGATCAGGGTGGACAAGCGAGAGCCTGGTCTTAAGACCTCTTTTCATCAACAGTTCAGCAGGGGGACCCCGGTAAGCGAGTGGGGTCTCGTCCTGTTACTAAGCAGTATGAGTGACAAGCGAGTCTGCAAAGAACCGTGAGTTATGCGTTTCAGGCTCTGCTTGATGGTTTGGACGGCCTGCTCCACTTGACCATTGGACGCGGGTTTGAATGGTGCTGACCTTACGTGCTTGATACCATTGAGTCTCATAAACTCTTGAAACTCCAAACTCGTGAAGCACGATCCGTTGTCGTTCACAACAATTTTGTGGCGAACATGGCACGAAGGCTCTCAATGGTGACTGTGGATGTGCTGGATGACATGATTACACAATCTATCCATTTGGAATATGCATCCACCACCACCAAAAACATTTTGCCCAGGAAAGGACCCACATAGTCGATGTGGACCCTCGACCATGGTTTGAATAGCCACGACCACAGACTTAGCGGAGATTCCACTGGTGCATTGCTTAACTGCATGCAAGTGTTGCACTGATGCACACATGACTCCAAATCAGAGTCAATGCCAGGCCACCAAACGTGAGACCTGGCAATGGCCTTCATCATCACAATACCAGGGTGGGTTCTGTGTAAATCCCGTACAAATCTCTCCCTGCCTTCCTTGGGCATAACAACACGATTACCCCGTAGCAAACAATCAGATTGAATGGATAGTTCGTCTTTGCGACGGTTGTAAGGTTTGGTCTCATCACACACTTCCCTGGGAATGGCCGACCAATCACCACTAAGGACACAATGTTTTACAACCGCTAAGATTGGATCCTGGCTGGTCCAGCTCCTAACTTGTTGAGCAGTGACAAGTGACCCTTCAGTCTCAAAGGCATCCATGACCAACAGTAGATCTGCGGGCTGTGGCATTCCCACCTCCGGTGTGGGCAACGGTAAACGGCTCAATGCATGGCACAATTCTCGGTGCCAGGTCTATGGAGAATGACATAATCATAGACAGATAATGTCAGCGCCCACCTCTGGATGCAGGACGACGCGTTGGTATTGATACCTCTATGCTCTGAAAAAAAAGATATGAGCGGCTTGTGATCGGTTTCAAGTTCGAAACGAAGCCCAACAGATACTGGTGCATCTTTTTAACCCCATAAATGCAGGCTAAAGCTTCTTTCTCTACCATGCCGTAGGCTCTTTCCGCTTTAGACATGCTTCTTGACGTGTACGCAATGGGTTGTAGTTTGCCCGGCTCATTGGATTGTTGAAGCACGCGACAAACCCCATGTGAAGCAGTGTCACAGGCCAATACTAAACACTTGCACGGGTCATAATATACCAGAAATTTGTTGGAACAAAGCAGTTTTCTAGCCTTCTCGAAGGCCCTGTCTTGAGATACACCCCAAACCCAGTTGTCGCCTTTTCTGAGCAGCATGTGCAGTGGCTCTAACAATGTGCTCAATTTAGGTAAGAAATTACCGAAGCAGTTGAGAAGACCAAGCAACGAACGCAACTCCGCCACATTCTGCGGTTTGGGTACATTTTTGATGGCCTCTCTTTTCGAGTCCGAAGGCTTGATGCCGTCTGCAGCAATCTTCCTTCCCAGGAATTCGACTTCCAGTGCCATAAAGGCGCACTTTGAACATTTCAGCCGGAGCCCCACTTTGTCCAGATGACGTAGAACCTCTTCCAGGTTGTGCAGGTGTTCGGCAGTGTCACGACCTGTGACCAGAATGTCGTCTTGGAACACCATGGTTCTAGGGATGGACTTCAGTAAACTCTCCATGTTGCTCTGAAATATGGCTTCAGCCGAGCGAATTCCGAAAGGACACCTGTTGTAAATGAACAGCCCTTTATGCGTATTGATGCACGTAAGTTTCTTTGACAATTCGACAAGCTCCTGTGTCATACAGGCCGACGTCAGATCCAATTTGGTGAACGACTTTCCCCCGGCTAGCGTTCCAAACAGGTCATCAGCCTTTGGTAATGGGTACTGATCCTGTTTTGAAACTTGGTTGAACGTAACCTTGTAGTCTCCACAAATCCTGACAGTGCCATCACTCTTCAGCATGGGAACAATAGGACTAGCCCATTCGTTAAATTTGATCGGTGAAATGACCCCTTCACGTTGGAGTCTGTCCAGTGCAATTTCGACCTTCTCCCTCATCATGTACGGGACCGCCTGGGCTTTGTGATAGACGGGTCTGGCATCCGAGTCGAGGTGGATTTGCATCTTGGCTCCCGTGAAGTTGCCGATGCCTGGTTCAAACAGCGAGGGAAATTTGCTCAGCACTTGAGCACACGAAGCATCATCCACCGATGACAAAGCTTTAATATCGTTCCAGTTCCACTTTATTTTTTCGAGCCAACTCCTGCCGAACAGCGTTCGACCATTGCCTGGAACGATCCACAGCGATAGATCATGAACCGCCCCATTGTACGATACTTTGATTGTTGCACTGCCAATCACTGATATGAGCTCTTTGGTGTAGGTACACAATTTTGCATTTACTGGACTCAGCTTGGGTTTCATGGCCTTGGTATCCCACAGCTTTTCGAAATTCCTCTGGCTCATAATCGACTGGCTCGCACCAGTGTCTAATTCCATCGATACCGGCACGCCGTTCAATTTTACGTCAATCATTATCGGTTGGCTCTTTGTCAGGAACTATACACTATATACTTCCTCCTCGGGTATCTCGGGTTGCATTGCCGGATCCGCTCAGAATCGGTCATCATCATCCACGTGGTGTGTCGCAGCACGCTTGTTGACACATCCGCTGAAGGTGCCCCATTTTCTCACAGCCTCTACAAATATACTGCCTGAAATGGCACTGATGAGGCCGATGATTGCCCCCAAAATGCCAAGAGGGTGAAATCAGATTCGTGCCCAATGGCGGACTTCGAGCAGCTACAGGTTTCGGAAACACAATCGGATAGGCCCTGCCAGGTGAAGCTCTGCCAACCGATGACACAATCTGGTGCACAGTACTTGCCGTGGAGTTCCGACTCTGTGAGGATATCTGCTTTGTACTATCGACCGTGGTTAGGCAAGCCTGGGCGATCGTGATGGCCCTGCTCAGATCCAGCGTCTCCGCAGCCAGCAGCTTCCGCAGGATCATCTCGTGGTTTATGTCTATTACAAAGACATCGCGCAGCATGTCTTCCAACGCGGTTCCAAACTTACATGGCCCAGCGAGGCGTCTTAGGTCGGCAACTAATTCCGCCACGTCCTGGCCCTCAGAACGAACATGCTTGTAAAAGTGATATCTCGAGATAATGATGCCCTTCTTTAGGTTTGAGATGGTCCTGAATCAGAGCACGTTGGACGTGCAAGTGAGAGCAGATTCTTTATGAGGCCATAGATCTTTGGACCACAAACCATAAGGAAAACTGCCCAGCGCCTAACTGCGTCAGCGTCTTCATCCATCTTGTTGGCCACGAAGTACTGGTCGAGGCGATCTGTAAAATCCTCCCAGTCTTCTGCCTCCACGAATCGCTCCAGGATTCCAACGGTGCTCATTTTCTTTGTGCGTGAAAGTTCATGTTGTGCCTTGTCGCCAAACGTAAGCAGGTACAGCAAGTGATCAGGAAGGCCAATGGAATATTGGCCTTTATTGCAAGAGGGATGGAGTATAAAAGCAGGGAAGTCTTGCTACAGTTATACAGGGTATTGTTGAGCCCACACCTGGAATACTGTGTACAGTTTTGGTTTCCATATTTACGAAAGGATATACTTGCTTTGGAGTCAGTTCAGAGAAGGTTCACTTGGTTGGCTCCGGGGATGAGGAGGTTGACTTATGAGGAAAGGTTGAGTAGGTTGGACCTCTACTCATTGGCATTCAGACGAATGAGAGGTGATCTTATAGAAACATATAAGATTATGAGGGGGCTTAACAAGGTGGATGCAGAGAGGATGTTTCCACTGATGGGGGAGACTAGAACTAGGGGGCATGATCTTAGAATAAGGGGCCGCCCATTTAAAACTGAGATGAGGAGAAATTTCTTCTCTCAGAGGGTTGTAAATCTGTGGAATTCGCTGCCTCAGAGAGCTGTGGAAGCCGGGACATTGAATAAATTTGACAGAAATAGACAGTTTCTTAAACAATAAGGGGATAAGGGGTTATGGAGAGCGGGCGGGGAAGTAGAGCTGAGTTCATGATCAGATCAGCCATGATCTTATTGAATAGCGGAGCAGGCTCGAGGGGCCGTATGGACTACTCCTGTTGCTATTTCTTATGTTTACCATAACTGCCTTGCTTTTATACTCTATGCCTATATTTATAAAGCCAAGGATCCCGTGTGTTTTTTTAACTTGCTTCTCAACTTGTCCTGCCACGTTCAAAGATTTGTTTTTGTGAAAATCATAGGATCTATCCTTGGCCACTTCCCCTTTCTCATAAGAACATAAGAAATAGGGAAAGGAGTAGGCCATATGGCCCCTCGAGCCTGCTCCACCATTTAATACGATCTTGGCTGACCCAATCATGGACTCAGGTCCACTTCCCTGCCTGCTCCCATAACCCCTTATTCCCTTATCAGTTAAGATGACCTTCAGAGATTCCAAGGATTAATCCTTGGTTCCCTCCTCTTCTTCATCTACAAGCTTCCCATTAAAAGACATGGTGTCCATCATCATCATCATCATCATAGGCAGTCCCTCGGAATCGAGGAAGACTTGCTTCCACTCCTAAAGTGAGTTCTTTGGTGGCTGAACAGTCCAATACGAGAGCCACAGACCCTTGTCACAGGTGGGACAGACATTCGTCGGGGGAAGGAGAGGTTGGGACTGATTTACCACACGCTCCTTCTGCTGCCTGCGCCTGACCTCTTCACGCCCGCGGCGTTGAGATTCGAAGAGTTCAACGCCCTCCCGGATGCACTTTCTCCACCTAGGACGGTCTTCGGCCAGGGTCTCCCAGGTGTCAGTGGTGATGTCGCACTTTACCAGGGAGGCTTTGAGGGTGTCCTTGTAACATTTCCACTGCCCACCTTTGGCTCGGTTGCCGCGAAGGAGCTCCGCATAGAGCAATTGCTTAGGGAGTCTCGTGTCTGGCATGCGTACTGTGGCCTGCCCAGTGAAGCTGATCGAGTGTGGTCAGTGCTTCAATGCTGGGGCCGTTATCCTGGGCAAGGACACTGATGTTGGTGCGTCTGTCCTCCCAGGGGATTTGCAGGATCTTGTGGAGACATCGTTGGTGATATATCTCCAGCGACTTGAGGTATCTTCTGTACATCATCCATGCCTCTGATCCATACAGGAGGGCAGGTATTACTACAGCCCTGTAGACCATGAGTTTGGTGGTAGGTTTGAGGGCCTGGTCTTCAAACACTCTTTTCCTCAGGTGGCCGAAGGCTGCACTGGCGCACTGGAGGCGATGTTGAATCTCCGCATCAATGTCTGCCTTTGTTGATAAGAGGCTCCCAAGGTATGGGAAGTGGTCCACGTTTTCGAGGGCTGAGCCGTGAATCTTGGTGACCGGGGGTCAGTGCGGCGAGGACAGGCTGGTGGAGGATCTTTGTCTTACGGATGTTAAGCGTAAGACCCATGCTTTCATATGCCTCGGTGAATACATCGACTATATCCTGGGGTTCAGCCTCAGAATGTGCGCAGACGCAGGCATCATCCGCATATTGCAGCTCAACGACAGAGGTTGGTGTGACCTTGGACCTGGCCTGGAGGCGGTGGAGGTTAAACAGTTTCCCACTGGTTCTGTAGTTTAGTTCCACTCCAGCGGGGAGCTTGTTGACTGTGAGGTGGAGCATGGTGGCGAGGAAGATTGAGAAGAGAGTTGTAGCGATGACGCAGCCCTGTTTGACCCCGGTCCAGACGTGGATTGGGTCTGTAATGGATCCGTTGGTAAGGATCATGGCCTGCATGTCGTTGTGGAGCAGGCAGAGGATGTTGACAAACTTTTGGGGGCATCCAAAACGGAGGAGGACGCTCCATCGACCCTCATGGTTGACAGTGTCAAAGGCCTTTGTAAGATTGAAAAAGGCCATGTATAAGGGCTGGCGCTGCTCCCTGCATTTTTCCTGCAGCTGTCGCAGTGCAAAGATCATGTCCGTTGTGCCCCGTAGGGGACGAAATCCGCACTGTGATTCCGGGAGAAGCTCCTCAGCCACAGGGAGAAGACGGTTGAGGAGAACTCTAGCGACAACTTTCCCAGTGGCTGATAGCAGGGAGATTCCCCTGTAATTGCCGGAGTATGACTTGTCCCCTTTTTAAAGATGGTCACGATCACTGCATCTCTGAGATCTCCCGGCATTCTCTCCTCCCTCCAGATGAGAGAGATGAGGTCATGTATCCGCGCCTCTCCGCCATAATTTAGCGCCTCAGCAGGAATTCCATCCGCACCCGTAGCCTTGTTATTCTTGAGCTGTTTTATGGCTTTGCGGTTTCACTGAGATGATGGCGGGTCGCATGCTGCAGGATGGAGTTGAGAACACTCGAGTCAAGGGCAGAGTCTCGATTGAGGATACCTTCAAAGTGCTCTTTCCAGCGGGCCCTGACAGCCTCGGTGTCCATGATGCAGAATTGGAGCTGAGGGTGGATGAACTCTGGAGCATCCACGATGCTGAGAATGACGTGAGTAGCACGTGTAGCGAGTTGGTCTTACCGCAGGTAAAGGGTCCACAGCCAGATAGGGAATGGAAGACCAGCAGGAAGAGCAGTGCAAGGAAGGTAGTGCAGGGGTCCCCTGCGGTCATCCCCCTGCAAAACAGATACACCGCTTTGAGTACTGTTGAGGGGGATGACTCATCAGGGGAGGGCAGCAGCAGCCAAGTTCATGGCACCGCGGTTGGCTCTGCTGCACAGGAGGGCAGGAAAAAGAGTGGGAGAGCGATAGTGATAGGGGATTCAATTGTAAGGGGAATAGATAGACGTTTCTGCGGCCGCAACCGAGACTCCAGGATGGTATGTTGCCTCCCTGGTGCAAGGGTCAAGGATGTCTCGGAGCGGGTGCAGGACATTCTGAAAAGGGAGGGTGGACAGCCAGTTGTCGTGGTGCACATTGGTACCAATGATATAGGTAAAAAACGAGGTGAGGTCCTACGAGACAAATTTAAGGAGCTAGGAGCTAAATTAAAAAGTAGGACCTCAAAAGTAGTAATCTCAGGATTGCTACCAGTGCCACGTGCTAGTCAGAGTAGGAATCGCAGGATAGAGCAGATGAATACGTGGCTTGAGCTGTGGTGCAGCAGGGAGGGATTCAAATTCCTGGGGCATTGGAACTGGTTCTGGGGGAGGTGGGACCAGTACAAACCGGACGGTCTGCACCTAGGCAGGACCGGAACCAATGTCCTAGGGGGAGTGTTTGCTCGTGCTGTTGGGGAGGAGCTAAACTAATATGGCAGGGGAATGGGAACCAATGCAAGGAGACAGAGGGAAACAAAATGGAGACGGAAGCAAAAGATAGAAAGGAGATGAGTAAAAGTGGAGGGCAGAGAAACACAAGGCAAAAAACAAAAAGGGCCACTTTGCAGCAAAATTTTAAAGGGGCAAAGTGTGTCAGAAAGACAAGCCTGAAGGCTCTGTGCCTCAATGCGAGGAGTATTCGGAATAAGGTGGACGAATTAACTGTACAGATAGCTGTTAACGGATACGATGTGGTTGGCATCACGGAGACATGGCTCCAAGGTGACCAAGGCTGGGAACTCAACATCCAAGAGTATTCAACATTTAGGAAGGATAGACAGAAAGGAAAAGGAGGCGGGGTGGCGTTGCTGGTTAAAGAGGAAATTAATGCATTGTAAGGAAAGACATGAGCTTGGATGATGTGGAATCGGTATAGGTGGAGCTACGGAATACCAAAGGGCAGAAAACGCTAGTGAGAGTTGTGTACAGACCTCCAAACAATAGTAGTGATGTTGTGGAGGGCATAAAACATGAAATTAGGGGTGCATGTAATAAAGGTGCAGCAGTTATCATGGGGGACTTTAATATGCATATAGATTGGGCTAACCAAACTGGAAACAATACAGTGGAGGAGGATTTCCTGGAATGCATAAGGGATGGTTTTCTAGACCAATATGTCGAGGAACCAACTAGGGGGGAGGTCATCTTAGACTGGGTGTTGTGTAATGAGAGAGGATTAATTAGCAATCTCGTTGTGCGAGGCCCCTTGGGAAAGAGTGACCATAATATGGTGGAATTCTACATTAGGATGGAGAATGAAACAGTTAATTCAGAGACCATGGTCCAGAACTTAAAGAAGGGTAACTTTGAAGGTATGAGGCGTGAATTGGCTAGGATAGATTGGCGAATGATACTTAAGGGGTTGACTGTGGATGGGCAATGGCAGACATTTAGAGACTGCATGGATGAACTACAACAATTGTACATCCCTGTCTGGCGTAAAAATAAAAAAGGGAAGGTGGCTCAACCGTGACTATCAAGGGAAATCAGGGATAATATTAAAGCCAAGGAAGTGGCATACAAATTGGCCAGAAATAGCAGCGAACCCGGGGGCTGGGAGAAATTTAGAACTCAGCAGAGGAGGACAAAGGGTTTGATTAGGGCAGGGAAAATGGAGTACGAGAGGAAGCTTGCAGGGAACATTAAAACGGACTGCAAAAGCTTCTATAGATATGTAAAGAGAAAAAGGTTAGTAAAGACAAACATAGGTCCCCTGCAGTCAGAATCAGGGGAAGTCATACTTGGGAACAAAGAAATGGCAGACCAATTGAACAAGTACTTTGGTTCGGTATTCACTAAGGAGGACACAAACAACCTTTCGGATATAAAAGGGGTCAGAGGATCTAGTAAGAAGGAGGAGCTGAGGGATATTGTGTTGGGGAAATTGATGGGATTGAAGGCCGATAAATCCCCAGGGCCTGATGGTCTGCATCCCAGAGTACTTAAGGAGGTGGCCTTGGAAATAGCGGATGCATTGACATTGATATTTTCCAACATTCCATAGACTCTGGATCAGTTCCTATGGAGTGGAGGGTAGCCAATGTAACCCCACTTTTTAAAAAAGGAGACAGAAAACATGGAATTATAGACCAGCCAGCCTGACATCGGTAGTGGGTAAAATGATGGAATCAATTATTAAGGATGACATAGCAGCGCATTTGGAAAGAGGTGACATGATAGGTCCAAGTCAGCATGGATTTGTGAAAGGGAAATCATGCTTGACAAATCTTCTGGAGTTTTTTGATGATGTTTCCAGTAGAGTGGACAACGGGGAACCAATTGATGTGGTGTATTTGAACTTTCAGAAGGCTTTCGACAAGGTCCCACACAAGAGATTAATGTGCAAAGTTAAAGCACATGGGATTGAGGGTAGTGTGCTGAGGTGGTTTGAGAACTGGTTGGCAGACAGGAAGCAAAGAGTAGGAGTAAATGGGGACTTTTCAGAATGGCAGGCAGTGACTAGTGGGGTACCGCAAGGTTCTGTGCTGGGGCCCCAGCTGTTTACATTGTACATTAATGATTTAGACGAGGGGATTAAATGTAGTATCTCCAAATTTGCGGATGGCACTAAGTTGGGTGGCAGTGTGAGCTGCGAGGAGGATGATATGAGGCTGCAGAGTGACTTGGATAGGTTAGGTGAGTGGGCAAATGCATGGCAGATGAAATATAATGTGAATAAATGTGAGGTTATCCACTTTGGTTGTAAAAACAGAGAGACAGACTATTATCTGAATGGTGACAGGTTAAGAAAAGGGGAGGTGCAACGAGACCTGGGTATCATGGTACATCAGTCATTGAAGGTTGGTATGCAGGTACAGCAGGCGGTTAAGAAAGCAAATGGCATGTTGGCCTTCATAGCGAGGGGATTTGAGTACAGGGGCAGGGAGGTGTTACTACAGTTGTACAGGGCCTTGGTGAGGCCACACCTGGAGTATTGTGTACAGTTTTGGTTTCCTAACTTGAGGAAGGACATTCTTGCTATTGAAGGAGTGCAGCGAAGGTTCACCAGACTGATTCCCGGGATGGCGGGACTGACATATCAAGAAAGACTGGATCAACTGGGCTTGTATTCACTGGAGTTCAGGAGAATGAGAGGGGATCTCATAGAAACGTTTAAAATTCTGACGGGTTTAGACAGGTTCGATGCAGGAATAATGTTCCCAGTGTTGGGGAAGTCCAGAACCAGGGGTCACAGTCTAAGGATAAGGGGTAAGCCATTTAGGACCGAAATGAGGAGAAACTTCTTCACCCAGAGAGTGGTGAACCTGTGGAATTTTCTACCACTGAAAGTTGTTGAGGCCAATTCACTAAATATATTCAAAAAGGAGTTAGATGTAGTCCTTACTACTAGGGGGATCAAGGGGTATGGCGAGAAAGCAGGAATGGGGTACTGAAGTTGCATATTCAGCCATGAACTCATTGAATGGCGGTGCAGGCTCAAAGGGCCGAATGGCCTACTCCTGCACCTAGTTTCTATGTTTCTATGATGAGTGTTTCCCCGTTCTTGGCCAGGAGTGGGGTGGGGCCTTGGGAGTTTGGACCGTAGGTAGCGTTGACTGCAATGAAGAATCCTCGCATAGCGTGGCTGTTGGCCAGTTGTATCTCGTGTGTTTTCTCCATCCACCACCTGTTGTTTAGGTCCCGGGTTTTTTGTTGGACCTCAGCCTTGAGCCGTCTGTATCGTTGCTTTGTAGCTCTCGAGTTGGGTTGTTGCTTGAGGCTCAGAAATGCTATGTGCTTACGATTTATTAGTTCTTGAATCTCCTGATCACTTTCATCAAACCAGTCCTGGTGTTTTCTAGTTGAGTAACCAAGTGTCTCTTCACAGGCACTAGTTATGGAGACCTGGAGGACAGACCAAGCGCTGTGGGCATTCAGTATCTCAGGGTCATCAAGTCACGCGAGATTAGCTGTGAAGTGCTGGTTGTATAGGGTTCTCTTAGCTGGGTCTTTAAATTCCCCGGCAATAACATTTTTACGGCACTGCTTCTGCTGTCCCCTTTGCTTTGGGGCTATGTTTTTATCGATGATGGATCGGAGTAGGCGATGGTCCATCCAGCAGTTGTCGGCTCCTGTCATGGTGCGGGTGATGTGCACATCTTTACGATCCCTGTCTTGGACAATGACATAGTCGAGCAGGTGCCAGTGTTTGGAGCGAGGGTGTTGCCACGATGCCTTGTATTTGTCCCTCTGGCGGAACAGGATGTTGGAGATGAGGAGTTCATGTTCTAAAGACATTTTGTCAGGAGTAGGGTACCACTGGAGTTGGCTTTCCCTACCCTCTCTGCCAATCACGCCTCCCCAGAGGGCTGTGTCTTTGTCGACCCTGGCATTAAAGTCACCCAGGAGGATCAATTTGTCGCTTGTGGGGACGTGGGACAGGGATGTCTCGAGGTTGGAATAAAAACCCTCTTTAGCCTCATCCGTTGCATCGAGTGTTGGGGCGTACGCACTGATGACTGTGGCACATTGGTTCCGGGATAGGGTAAGGTGAAGGGTCATGAGGCGTTCATTAACCGCGCAGGGGGAGTCTTTCAGGCGGTCGACCTGTTCATTTTTGACGGTGAAGCCTATTCCATGAAGGCGGCGAATCTTCCTCTGATTTTCCTTTCCAGAAAAAGATATAATCTCCACCATGTTCCTTGAGCTGGCCTTCCCCTGCCCGCCGGGTCTCACTTAGTGATGTCAATGTCAAAACGTCTAAGTTCTCAGGCAACTATGGCGGTGCGGCGTTCCGGCCTGTTGTTATTGGAATTGTCCATGGGAGTCCTGACATTCCAGGTACCGAACTTCATATAAGTGAAATGGAAGATGCCTGTGTGCTAGTTCTTTTAACGTGGGGTGGCCGTTGCACACCAGCAACCACACGGGCTTAGCTGAGCAAGAGCTTGGTCCCGTGGCAAGGGGAGGCCAGGCATTGCTGCGTAAGCCGAATTGCCTACAGCAAGGTATTGGCCGCAAGCTCGACACCGAGTAGCACATTGATAGTAGATGGCCCGAGACTTGTTTGGGGGGCAGGCATTGGGAAGGTCAGCTGTCCACTGCGGTTCCCAGGGATGTTTTGGAAAGTTTCTTCCAAAATTAAGAATTTCCCCAGAGGTTTCCAAGTTATTTTAGAAGTTTGAGAGATTAAAAGTATTTCCGAATTATTAAAAAAAAAAGTTACACAGGTTGATTGAAGGTTTAATAGATAAAATTGATAAAGTTGATAAAAAAAAGTCTAAAATATAAATCAAGTTGTTTAAAAGTTAGAAAAAAAGAAAACAAATGTTCTCCAAGTTGATTAAAAATTTAAAAGTTTTCCCGAATTGTTTAAAGAAGTTTAAAGGTTGATTAAAAGTTTTTTTTAAATTGAGTCCCTTCAGCTGGTTCGATGCCGGCCCCGGGCAGAATGTTTCACAGTCACCGCAGGCGGTCCAGCCGGGAGGCCCCAGTCACGAGACTGCAGTACAGGGCAGGACACAGGGGCTGGAATCACACCTGCTCTCTCTCCTGCTCCCGGGCTGGGTCTGTCCTCCGCTCCCGGGCTGGGTCCGTCCTCCTCGATAGAAATGGGCCGGTGCAGGGTCCCTTCGGCCCGGGATAGATGGTGTTAGGTCCCACATGTATGCTGATGACACCCAGCGCTATCTCTTCACCTCTCTGTACTCCTCCACTACCTCTGTGTTGTCAGATTGCTTCAGTTGTGGTTGAGCTGAAACTTCCTCCAGTTAAATATTGGGAAGGCTGAAGCCAGTGTCTTTGGCCCCCATGACGAACTTTGTTCGCTCACCACCAATTCCATCCCATTCTGCTGGGATTCTTGACCCCGAGAAGGAACCAGGATTTCCAACCAGCTGTCAATGTACAGAGAAACAATTGCCCTTCCTCTAAGGAAGCCCTCTGCCTTAGCCCTGACTTCACATCTTTCTCAAGTTTCTTTCCAATCTCCCCTCATAACCTTGCCAAGCTCATCCTGTCCATGAGACCCACTTCATGTTCCTTTGACCCTATTCCCCCAAACTGCTGACCACCTAACTTACTTTTTTGGCTCCCATATTAGCTGACATTGTTAATGGTTCACTCTCTTCAGATATTGTCCGAAGGTTTACAACCCTTTGAGCGAAGAAATTCGTCCTCGTTGGTCTTAAATGGCCGACCCCTTATTCTGAAACTGACCCCGCTAGTTCTGGACTCTCCAGCCAATCCTCCTCAGAATCTTGTGTTTCGATGAGATCACCTCCCATTCTTCTGGGCTCCAGAAAGTATAGGCCCAGACTACTCAGTTTCTCCTCAGAGGACAACCCTCCAATCCCAGGAATCATCTGGTGTACCTTCGTTGCACCGCCTCTAAAGTCTATCCTTCCTCAGATAAGGAACCAAACTGTGCACAGTGCTCCAGGCGTGGTCCCGGCAAAGCACTGTACAATTGTAGCAAGACTTCCTTACTCTAGTACTCCAACACCCTTGCAATGGGGGCCAGCATGCCATTTGCCTTCCTGATTGCTTGCTCTACCTGCATGCTGACTGTTTCCTGTACGAGGACACCCGAGTCTCTCAGCACTGGGCTTTAATAGTTTCTCTCAGTTTGAAGAAGATTCAGTTTTCCTGTTCTTGCTGCCGAGGTGGATTACTTCATGTTTTCCGCATTGTACTCCATCTGCCACCTTGCAGCCCTCTCACTTGGCCTGTCTGTATCCCATTGCAGGCTCTTTGGACCACTCGCGGCTTACTGTCCTGCCTAGCTTTGTATCATCAGTAGCCAGTCCTCTCTCCATGTTGTTGTGTTGTCCTCAACTCCATGACCCCTTATCTTGTGTAATGGCCTTTTGGAAATCCAAATATATTACATTCACTGGTCCTCCTTTATCTACCCTGCTGGTTGCATCCTCAAGGAACTCTGGTAAATTTGTGGACACAATTTCCTGTGCATGAAGCCACGTTGACGCTGTCTAATCATATTATAGGTGCCCTGTGCCACTTTCTTGATAGTGGATTCCAGTATTTTCCCAATGACTAGTGTCGTGCTGGCTGGCCTGCGGTTCCCTGTTTTCTCTCCCTCCTGTCTTGAGTGGCGGGGTTGCATTTGCTATCCTCCAATCCGCTGAGATTGCTCTGGAATCTGGGAGGATCACAGCCAATGCATCCACTATCTCTGCGGCCATCTCTTTTGGGGTCCTGGGGTGTGGGCCGTCGGGTCCAGGGGGTTTGTCGGCTTTTAGTCCTATTAGTTTCTCAAGTACTTTTTCCCTACTGATCTTAATTACTCTAAGTTCTTCACTCTCATTAGCCCTTGGGTTCCTCACTATTTTAGGTATGATTTTTGTGTCTTCTACTGTGAACACAGATCCAAAATATTTGTTTAAAGTCTCCGCCATTTCCTTATTTCCCATTATAATTTCTCCTGTCTCAGCCTCTAAGGGACTAATGCTTACTTTTAGCAATTACCTTAAATCTGTGTCCTCTGGTTACTAACACTTTTGCCACTGGAAACCAGGTCTCCTTATTTACTCGATCAATGCCCCTCATGATTTTGAACACCTATTAAATTGCCCCTTTACCTTCACTGCTCTCAGAACAATCTCAGCTTCTCCAATCTCTCCATGTAATTGAGGTCCCGAATCCCTGGTCCCATTCTCCCAAATCTCCTCTGCACCTTCTCAGGCCTTCACATCTTTCCGAAAGTGTATACTTCAGCTGGGGCCTAACCAGTGTTTTATAAAGCCTCCTTGCTTTTGTACTCTGTGCCTCGGTTTATCAATCCAAGGTATCTAACAGCTTGGTGGATGAATCACATCCTTGGCCCTCTGTATTTTGTGATCAATCTCTTTGCTTTTCCCTTCCTTATTTTAGTGCTGTCTTAAATTTTTGCCCTCGAGTTACCATCTAAACAACCAGTACAAATGGTTATACCCGATTTATCTCCTCAACCTTATCATTATCATAGGCAGTCCCTCGGAATCGAGGAAGACTTGTTTCCACTCTTAGAATGGGTCTTTAGGTGGCTGAAAAGTCCAATATGCGAGCCACAGTCCCCGACACAGGTGGGACAGACAGTCGTTGAGGGTAAGGGAGGATGGGACTGGTTTGCCACGCATTCTTTCCACTGCCTGCACTTATTTTCTGCATGCACTCGGCGATGAGACTCGAGGCGCTCAGCGCCCTCCCCGATGCACTTCCTCCACTCAGGGCAGTCCTTGGCCAGAGACTCCCAGGTGTCAGGGGGGATGTTGCACTTATCGGGGAGGCTTTGAGGGTGTCCTTGTAACGTTTCTGCTGTCCACCTTTGACTCGTTTTCCATTAAGCTTAAAGGAGTTGTTGACCAATCACAGCAATCGATCTCCTATCAATGATACTACTACAGCCCCAGACATCAGGCGAGGGAACCTCCACTGGTGGAGAGCTTTGGGATCCATTGGTCTAAAGTCACCTCTTCCTCCCGAATTCGCTATACTCATTCCATGTCATGTCCCAAATTACTCACATACTGTGTCCCAAAATGTTACTTTCTGACAGGTGATCTGTTAGGGTTTAATTTCTATCCAGAAGCTCTATGATCTTCCCTTTTAATAAGTTTCCATAACTTTACTCCCAATGGATGTCAAACTCACTATTCTCTACTTTGCTTTTTAAAACCAGTAGTAACAACTCCTTTCCCCAGTCCCCATGCTCCTCTTCAGTATTCAGTGAGTTCTGGAAGACTTGTGCCCAAGTTCCTGCAATGCCCTCCCTTAATTCCTAAGAATCCTCGGATGTGTCTTATCCGTCCCGTGAGATTTATTTATCTTTGAATTTACTACCAAGATGTTATCAAACAGTTGTGTAATGTGAATAGAATCATAGAATATTGTAGTGTAAGAGGCCATTTAGCCCATTAAGTCTGCGCCTGCTCTTTTCGAAGAGTAATCCCATTTGTCCCCATAGACCAGTAACGTTTTCTCCCAAGTATTTCTCCAATTAGTATTAGTAAAAGAAAAAAAAATAGCATTGGGGAGATAGGTCTCCTGGGCCTGATGGCCTGTGTCCTGGGGTCCTGAGGGGGTGGCTGTAGAGATGGTGGATGCATTGGTTGACATCTTCCAAAATTCCATAAATTCTGGAACTGTTCCCACGGATTGGAGGGTAGCAAGTGTGGCCCCACTGTTTGGGAGTGGGGGGGGGGGGGGCGGAGGGGCGGAGGAAGAAGGCGGGGAACTGCAGACGTCAGGAGTATGGAAAATGCTGCAATCTACTGGGGACGTGGTAGCAGGGCATTTAGAAAAGAATAATTGGGCAGAGTCAGTGCAGATTTATGGGCAGGTGATCATGTTTGACAGATCTGTTAAGAGTTTTTTGAGGTTGTAATTAGCAGAGTGGATATGGGGGGGGGGAACCAATGGATTTGGGTTTTCAGAGGGCCTTCGATGGGGTGCCACACAGGAGGTTGTTGAGCAGGGTTGGGGCTCATGGGATTGGGGGTGGTATACTAACATGGATTGAGGATTGGTTAATGGACAGAAAACAGAGTAGGAATAAACGGGTCATTTTCAGTTTGGCAGGCTGTAACTAATGGGGTGTTGCAAGGATCGGTGTTTGGGCCCCAGCTTTTCACAATCTGTATCAATGATTTGGATGAGGGGATCAAATGTAATATATCCAAGGTTGCTGATGATGCAAAGCTAGGTGGGAGTGTAGGTTGTGAGGAGGATGCAGGGGGGCTTCGGGGGATATGGACGGGCTGGGGGAGTGGGCAGGATCGTGGTGGGTGGAGTGTGGTGTGGAGAGGTGTGAGGTCATCCACTTTGGTAGGAAAAGTGGAGAAACAGAGTATTCTTTGGATGGTGAGAGATTGGGAAATGTTGGTGTTCAGCGGGACCTGAGGGTCCTTGTACACGAATCACTGAAAGTTGGCATGCAGATATAGCAAGCAATTGGGAGAGCAGATGGTATGTTGGCCTTTATTAAGCTGAGATGGGACTTGGCCAAAGTGGACTGGAAACAATCCTCTGGCACCATGCCCAGATCCAAAGGGGACCGGAAAATGATGGTCAAGGCCTCTGCTATTTCCTCTTTTACTTCGCTCAACAGCCTGGGATACATTTAATCTGGGCCTGGGGACTTATCTACTTTCAAAGCTACTAAACTCCTTAATACGTCCTCTCTCACTATATTTATTTCATCCAGAATATCACACTCCTCCTCGATAGCAGTATCTGCATTGCCCCTTTCCTTTGTGAAAACAGATGCAAAGTATTCATTAAGAACCCTACCAACATCTTCCGCCTCCACACAAAGATTATCCTCATGGTCTCTAATAGGCCCTACCCTTTCCTTAGTTACCCTCTTACTCTTAATATATTTATAGAACATCTTAGGGTTTTCCTTAATTTTACTTGCCAAGAATTTCTCGTGCTCTCTCTTAGCATTCCTAATATCCTTTTTAATTTTGCCTCTTAACTTTCTATATTCCTTTAAAGATTCTATAGTATTTAGCCATTGATATGTGACATAAGCGTCCCTTTTTTTCTTTATCCTCTCCTTTAAGTCCCCAGACATCCAGGGGGCTCTAGAATTATTATTCTCACCCTTTTACTTTAAGGGCACATGTTTGGCCTGAGCCCTCCGGATCTCCTCCTTGAATGCCTCCCACTGTTCCAAAACTGATTTACCCATAAGTAGCTGTTTCCAGTCCACCGTGGCCAAATCACTCCTTAACTTAGCTAAATTAGCTTTTCCCCAATTCGGGACTTTTATTCCAGGCTTATCCTTGTCCTTATCCATAACCAACTCTGACTGAATTATGGTCACTGGCACCCAAGTGCTCTCCCACTAATACCCCTTCAACCTGCCCAGCTTCATTCCCCAAAACTAAATCCAAAACCGCTCCCTCTCGTGTTGGGCTTGCTACATATTGACTAAAAAAGTTCTCTTGAATGCATTTCAAGAATTCTGCACCCTCGATACCTTTCACACTAAATTTGTCCCAATCAATATTTGGATAGTTACTATTACTACCCTATGGTTTTTGGACTTCACAGCAATTTGCCTACATATTTGCTCCTCTATTCCTCCCTCCCACTGTTTGGGGGTCTATAATTCACGCCCAGCAGTGTGATCGCCCCTTTTTTATTTTTCAATTCGACCCATATGGCCTCATTTGATGATCCCTCTAACATATCACCCCTCCTCACCACTGTAATAGTTTCTTTAATCAGTACCGCACCCCCGCCCCCCCCACACTTTTTAGCCCCTCTGTGTCTCGTCTAAGAATCCTGTAACCAGGAATATCGATCTGCCAAACCTGCCCCTCTTTCAGCCAGGTTTCTGTAATGGCTATAATGTCATACTCCCAGGTATCTGCCTGTGCTCTTAGCTCATCCGCCTTATTCGCTATACTCCTTGCATTAAAGTATATACCATTTAGCACAGGAAGATCTCCTTGCTTACTACTTACTAAGCCTTGTTTCCTCTGTCTTACAGATTCGCTTTCTAGATTCTTGCTATCCAATTTCTGCTTTACTTCCTTCCCTATTGAATTTGTTCAGGTTCCCATCCCCCTGCCAAGCTAGTTTAAACTCTCCCCAACAGCACTAGCAAAACTAGCGAGGATATTGGTCCCGGCGCTGTTGAGGTGTAACCCATCCGGTTTGTACATCTCCCCCAGAACTGGTCCCAATGCCTCAAGAATTTAAAGCCCTTCCTCCTACACCAACTCTCCAGCCACGTGTTCATCCTCTCTATCCTTCTATTCTTGTGGCACCAGTAGTAACCCAGAGATTGCTACCTTTGAGATCCTACCCTTTAATTTTCTTCCGAGCTCCCTGAATTCTGCCTGTAGGACCTCATCCCTCTTTCTACCTATGTTGTTGGTCCCGATAGGGACCAGGACCTCTAGCTGTTTACCCTCCACAGCACCCCCCTCCCCACACCCCCAGAATGCTCTGCGTCTGCTCTGTGATATCCTTGACCCTGGCACCAGGGAGGCACCATACCATTCCTGAGTCACGTCTACGGCCGCAGAAACGCCTGTCTGTTCCCCTAACTATAGAATCTCCGATCACTAGAGCACTTTTTTATTCTTCGCCCCTCCCCCTGTGCAGCTGAGCCACCCGTGGTGCCTTGGAATTGGCTCTGGCTGCACTCCCCAGAGACACCATCGCCCTCACCAATACTCAGAAGTGAATATCGGTTGCAAAGCGAGATGGACTCACGGGGGGACTCCTACACTACCTGCCTACATTCTTACTACGTCTGGTGGTCACATACTTTCCCTCTGCCTGCACGCCTTTAAGCTGCGGGGTGACCATCTCCTGAAACATGCGATCCACGTAGCTCTCAGCCTTGCGGATGCACCGTATTGACTCCAGCCACCGCGCCAGCTCCAAAACACGGAGCTCGAGCAGTTGAAGCTGGAAACACCTACTGCACACATGGTTGTCTAGGCTGTGCGAAGCTTCCAGGACTTCCCATATGCTGCAGGATGTGCACTCCATGGGATTGAGCTGCCCTGCTCAGTCCCTCTAGTTAGACTTATCTAATTAAAAATAAATAGAGAAAAGAGAGATACTTACTAACTTACCTCACCGACCTCTGTGGCCTCCTGACCTCTCGGACCTCTGCACTCCCGGACTCTCTTGTTTTTTGTGGTATATATCAACGATTTAGATTTGAATACAGGGAGTATGATTAAGAAGTTTGCAGACAACACTAAAATTGGCTGTGTGGTTGATAATGAAGAGGAAACTCGTAGAAACATAGAAACATAGAAAAATAGGTGCAGGAGTAGGCCATCTGGCCCTTCGAGCCTGCACCACCATTCAATAAGATCATGGCTGATCATTCCTTCAGTACCCTGTTCCTGCTTTCTCTCCATACTCCTTGATCCCTTTAGCCGCAAGGGCCATATCTAACTCTCTCCTGAATATATCCAATGAACTGGCATCAACAACTCTCTGCGGTAGGAAATTTCACAGGTTAACAACTCTCTGAGTGAAGAAGTTCCTCCTCATCTCAGTCCCAAATGGTTTACCCCTTATCCTAAGACTATGTCCCCTGGTTCTCGACATCCCCAACATCGGGAACATTCTTCCTGCATTTAACCTATCCAGTCCCGTCAGAATTTTACATGTTTCTATGAGATCCCCTCTCATCCTTCTAAACTCCAGTGAATACAGGCCCAGTCGATCCAGTCTCTCCTCATATGTCAGTCATGCCATCCCAGGAATCAGTCTGGTGAACCTTCGCTGCACTCCCTCAATAGCAAGAACGTCCTTCCTCAGATTAGGAGACCAAAACTGAACACAATATTCCAGGTGGGGCCTCACCAAGGCCCTGTACAACTGCAGTAAGTCTTCCCTGTTCCTGTACTCAAATCCGCTCGCTATGAAGGCCAACATACCATTTGCCTTCTTCACCGCCTGCTGTACTTACATGACAACCTTCAGTGACTGATGAATCATGACACCCAGGTCTCACTGCACCTCCCCGTTTCCTAATCTGCCGCCATTCAGATAATATTCTGCCTTCGTGTTTTTGCCACCAAAGTGGATAACCTCACATTTATCTACATTATACTGCATCTGCCATGCATTTGCCCACTTGCCTAACCTGTCCAAGTCACCCTGCAGCCTCTTAGCGCCCTCCTCACAGCTCACATCGCCACCCAGTTTAGTGTCATCTGCAAACTTGGAGATATTACACTCAATTCCTTCATCCAAATCATTAATGTATATTGTAAAGAGCTGGGGTCCCAGCACTGAACCCTGCGGCACCCCATTAGTCACTGCCTCCCATTCTGAAAAGGACCGTTAATCCCGACTCTCTGCTTCCTGTCTGCCAACCAGTTCTCTATCCACGTCAGTACAATACCCCCAATACCATGTGCTTTGATTTTGCACACCAATCTCGTGTGGGTTCTTGTCAAAAGCCTTTTGAAAGTCCAAATACACCACAGCCACTGATTCTCCCCCGTCCACTCTACTCGTTACATCCTCAAAAAATTCCAGAAGATTTGTCAAGCATGATTTCCCCTTCATAAATCCATGCTGACTTGGACCGATCCTATCACTGCTTTCCAAATGTGCTGCTATTTCATCCTAAATAATTAATTCCAAAATTTTCCCCACTACCGATGTCAGGCTAACCGGTCGATAATTACCCGTTTTCTCTCTCCCTCCTTTTTTAAAAAGTGGCGTTAGATTAGCAACCCTCCAGTCGATAGGAACTGATCCAGAGTCGATAGACTGTTGGAAAATGATCACCAATGCATCCACTATTTCTAGGGCCACTTCCTTAAGTACTCTGAGATGTAGACTATCAGGCCCTGGGGATTTATTGGCCTTCAATCCCATCAATTTCCCTGACACAACTTCCCGCCTGATAAGGATTTCCTTCAGTTCCTCCTTCTCACTAGACCTTCGGACCCCTAGTACATCGGGAAGGTTATTTGTGTCTTCCTTTGTGAAGATAGAACCAAAGTACTTATTCAATTGGTCTGCCATTTCTTTGTTCCCCATTATAAATTCACCTGAATCTGACTGCAAGGGACCAACCTTTGTCTTCATTAATCTTTTTCTCTTCGCATATCTATCGAAGTTTTTGCAGTCATTTTTCATGACTGCAGGAGGATATCAATCTACTGGTCAGATAGGCAGAGCAGTGGCAAATGGAATTTAATTCAGAGAAGTGTGAGGTAATGCACTTGGGTAGGGCTAATAAGGAAAGGGTATACACGTTAAGCGGTAGGCCACTTAATAGTGTAGATGAACAAAGAGCTCTTGGAGTGCTTGTCCACAGATCCCTGAAAGTTGCAGGCAAGGTGGTTAAGAAGGCATATGGAATGCTTGCCTTTATTGGCCAAGGCATAGAATATAAGAGCAGGGAGGTTATACTTAAATTATATAATACTTTGGTTAGGCCACAGCTGAAGTACTGTGTGCAGTTCTGGTCACCGTATTATAGGAAGGATGTGATTGCACTAGAGGGTGCAGAGGAGATTTACTAGGATGCTGCCTGGAATGGAGAATCTTAGTTATGGGGACAGATTGGATAGGCTGAGTTTGTTTTCATTGGAACAGAGGAGGTTGAGAGACCTCATTGAGGTGTACAAAATATTGAGGGGTCTGGAGATAGTGGATAGTAAGGGCCTATTTCCATTGGTGGAGGAGTCTATTACGAGGGGGCATATTTTTAAGGTGGTTGGTGGAAGATTTAGAGGGGATTTGAGGGGGGGCTTCTTTACACAGAGGGTTGTGGGGTTCTGGAACTCGTTGCCTGAAAGAGTGGTGGATGCAGAAACCCTCACCACTTTTAAGAGATGGTTGGATGAGCACTTAAAGTGCCGTCACCTGAAGGGTTACCGGCCTAGAGTTGGTAATTGGGATTAGACTGGATGACCTTTTGTTGGACGGCCAGATATAATGGTAAGTACTGCAGGGAATCGACTCAGGCCAGGTTGATCTCCTGGACGAGTTTCGATCGCCTGGATGCGTCGGAGAGGAATTTTCTCAGATTCTTTTATCCATAAATTGGCCTGGGTTTTTATCTGGTTTTGCCTCTCCCAGGAGATCTCATGGCTCTGGTTGGGGTGGAATGTGGAATGTTTCAGTATAAGGGATGTCGCAGTTGTGTGAGGTGGACTAGTTGAGCTGGGTGCTCTTTGCCTTTCTGTCATTGTTCATAGGTTTATATGTAACCTTTAGGGCTGCTGACCAAGGGCCGTGCGGCTTTGTCGGCCGGCACAGACACGATGGGCCGAAATGGCCTCCTCCTACGTTGTAAATTTCTATATTTCTATGAAACAGCTACTTGAAGACACATATTGCAGTATGGGCTGGGGTAGGTTCCTTGCATTAGAGCTGGTTCCAGTTGTCTTGGATAACCCTCGTCACTGGACCAAGAACTAGGTCTGCCAAGCCTGTGTGGTGGCTGGTGTGCAACGGCCACCAGACGTTAAAAAAATCCACGCACAGGCATCTTCCACCCTTCAACATGCAGTTCGGGACCTGGAATATTTGGTCCTTCATTGAAACACCTGCAGATGTAGAAGCAAGTGATCCTCGAGACGAGGGACCGCCTCTAATGATGATGACGACTGTCCCCCTCTCCTCAAAAAAAAACCCTTGACCCCTCCATTCTTGCGAACTACTGCCCCAAATCCAATCTCCCTTTCCTCTCCAAATTTCTTGAACGTGTTGTTGCCTCCCAAATCAATGTTTGAATCAATCCAAACTGGTTTTCATGTCTGCCACAGTATCAAAACAAATGACAGCCTTTGGAACTGTGACAAAAGCAAACTATCCCTCCTCAGCCTTCTTGACTTGTCTGCAGCCTTCGACACAGTTGACCACTGTACTGTCTCCAACGCCTCTCCACTGGCTTCCAGCTAGGTGAAACAGTACTTACTGCACTAACCCCCGCCCTCCCCAGGGACAGGGTGTGTCCTTAGTGCACTAACCCCCTCCCCTCCCCAGAGACAGGGTGTGACAATTTGCCCTTACTGCACTAACCTCCCCCCCGCCCAACCCCCTCAGAGACAGAATGTGACAGTGTGCCCTTACTCCACTAACCCTCCTCCCACAGAGACAGGGTGCGACAGTGTGTCCTTACTGCACTAACTTCCCTCCCCCAGAGACAGGGTGTGACAATGTGTCCTTACTGCACTAACCCCCTCCTCCAGAGACAGGGTGTGACAGTGTGTCCTTACTGCACTAACACCTCCCTCCCCCAGAGACAGGGTGTGACAGTGTGTCCTTACTGCACTAACACCTCCCTCCCCCAGAGACAGGGTGTGACAGTGTGTCCTTACTGCACTAACCCCCCTCCCCAAGAGACAGGTTGTAACAGTGTGTCCTTACTGCACTAACACCTCCCTCCCCCAGAGACAGGGTGTGACAGTGTGTCCTTACTGCACTAATCCGCTTCCCCAGAGACAGGATGTAACAGTGTGTCCTTACTGCACTAACATCTCCCTCCCCCAGAGACAGGGTGTGACAGTGTGTCCTTACTGCACTAATCCCCTCCCCCAGAGACAGGGTGTGACAATGTGTCCTTACTGCACTAACCCCCCTCCCCCAGAGACAGGGTGTGAATGTGTGTCCTTACTGCATTAACCCCCCTCCCCCAGAGACAGGGTGTGACAGTGTGTCCTTACTGCACTAATCCCCTCCCCCAGAGACAGGGTGTGAATGTGTGTCCTTACTGCACTAACCCCCCTCCCCCAGAGACAGGGTGTGACAGTGTGTCCTTACTGCACTAACACCCCCCTCCCCCAGAGACAGGGTGTGACAATGTGTCCTTACTGCACTAATTCCCTCCCCCAGAGACAGGGTGTGACAGTGTGTCCTTACTGCACTAACACACCTCCCCAGAGACAGGGTGTGACAGTGTGTCCTTAATGCACTAACAACCCCCTCCCCCAGAGACAGGTTGTGACAGTGTGTCCTTACTGCACAAATCCCCTCCCCAGAGACAGGGTGTGACAGTGTGTCCTTACTGCACTAACACCCCTCCCCAGAGACAGGGTGTGACAATGTGTCCTTACTGCACGAACCGCCTCCCCCAGAGACAGGGTGTGACAATGTGTACTTAGTGCACTAACACCCCTCCCCAGAGACAGGTCCTTACTGCACTAACTCCCCTCCCCCAGAGACAGGGTGTGACAATGTGTCCTTACTGCACGAACCCCCTCCTCCAGAGACAGGGTGTGACAGTGTGTCCTTACTGCACTAACCCCCCGCTCCAGAGACAGGGTGCGACAGTGTGTCCATACTGCACTAACTCCCCTCCCCCAGAGACAGGGTGTGACAGTGTGTCCTTACTGCACTAACCCCCCTCCCCAGAGACAGGGTGTGACAGTGTGTCCTTACTGCACTAACCCCCCTCCCCAGAGACAGGGTGTGACAGTGTGTCCTTACTGCACTAACCCCCCACCCCCCGCCCCTCCAGAGACAGGGTGTGACAGTGTGTCCTTACTGCAATAATCCCCTCCCCCAGAGACAGGGTGTGACAATGTGTCCTTACTGCACTAACCCCCTCCCCCAGAGACAGGGTGTGACAGTGTGTCCTTACTGCACTAACCCCCTCCCCCAGAGACAGGGTGTGACAATGTGTCCTAACTGCACTAACCCCCCTCTCCCCCAGAGACAGGGTGTGACAGTGTGTCCTTACTGCACTAACTACCCTCCCCCAGAGACAGGGTGTGACAATGTGTCCTTACTGCACTAACACCCCCCTCCCCCAGAGACAGGGTGTGACAGTGTGTCCTTCCTGCACTAACACTCCCCTCCCCAGAGACAGGGTGTGACAGTGTGTCCTTACTGCACTAACACCCACCTCCCCCAGAGACAGGGTGTGACAATGTGTCCTAACTGCACTAACACCCCTCCCCCAGAGACAGGGTGTGACAGTGTGTCCTTCCTGCACTAACACCTCCCTCCCCCAGAGACAGGGTGTGACAGTGTGTCCTTACTGCACTAACACCTCCCTCCCCCAGAGACAGGGTGTGACAGTGTGTCCTTACTGCACTAACCTCCCTCCCCAGAGACAGGGTGTGACAGTGTGTCCTTACTGCACTAACCCCCCTCCCCAGAGACAGGGTGTGACAGTGTGTCCTTACTGCACTAACACCTCCCTCCCCCAGAGACAGGGTGTGACAGTGTGTCCTTACTGCACTAACACCTCCCTCCCCCAGAGACAGGGTGTGACAGTGTGTCCTTACTGCACTAACCCCCCTCCCCAAGAGACAGGTTGTAACAGTGTGTCCTTACTGCACTAACACCTCCCTCCCCCAGAGACAGGGTGTGACAGTGTGTCCTTACTGCACTAATCCGCTTCCCCAGAGACAGGATGTAACAGTGTGTCCTTACTGCACTAACATCTCCCTCCCCCAGAGACAGGGTGTGACAGTGTGTCCTTACTGCACTAATCCCCTCCCCCAGAGACAGGGTGTGACAATGTGTCCTTACTGCACTAACCCCCCTCCCCCAGAGACAGGGTGTGAATGTGTGTCCTTACTGCATTAACCCCCCTCCCCCAGAGACAGGGTGTGACAGTGTGTCCTTACTGCACTAATCCCCTCCCCCAGAGACAGGGTGTGAATGTGTGTCCTTACTGCACTAACCCCCCTCCCCCAGAGACAGGGTGTGACAGTGTGTCCTTACTGCACTAACACCCCCCTCCCCCAGAGACAGGGTGTGACAATGTGTCCTTACTGCACTAATTCCCTCCCCCAGAGACAGGGTGTGACAGTGTGTCCTTACTGCACTAACACACCTCCCCAGAGACAGGGTGTGACAGTGTGTCCTTAATGCACTAACAACCCCCTCCCCCAGAGACAGGTTGTGACAGTGTGTCCTTACTGCACAAATCCCCTCCCCAGAGACAGGGTGTGACAGTGTGTCCTTACTGCACTAACACCCCTCCCCAGAGACAGGGTGTGACAATGTGTCCTTACTGCACGAACCGCCTCCCCCAGAGACAGGGTGTGACAATGTGTACTTAGTGCACTAACACCCCTCCCCAGAGACAGGTCCTTACTGCACTAACTCCCCTCCCCCAGAGACAGGGTGTGACAATGTGTCCTTACTGCACGAACCCCCTCCTCCAGAGACAGGGTGTGACAGTGTGTCCTTACTGCACTAACCCCCCGCTCCAGAGACAGGGTGCGACAGTGTGTCCATACTGCACTAACTCCCCTCCCCCAGAGACAGGGTGTGACAGTGTGTCCTTACTGCACTAACCCCCCTCCCCAGAGACAGGGTGTGACAGTGTGTCCTTACTGCACTAACCCCCCTCCCCAGAGACAGGGTGTGACAGTGTGTCCTTACTGCACTAACCCCCCACCCCCCGCCCCTCCAGAGACAGGGTGTGACAGTGTGTCCTTACTGCAATAATCCCCTCCCCCAGAGACAGGGTGTGACAATGTGTCCTTACTGCACTAACCCCCTCCCCCAGAGACAGGGTGTGACAGTGTGTCCTTACTGCACTAACCCCCTCCCCCAGAGACAGGGTGTGACAATGTGTCCTAACTGCACTAACCCCCCTCTCCCCCAGAGACAGGGTGTGACAGTGTGTCCTTACTGCACTAACTACCCTCCCCCAGAGACAGGGTGTGACAATGTGTCCTTACTGCACTAACACCCCCCTCCCCCAGAGACAGGGTGTGACAGTGTGTCCTTCCTGCACTAACACTCCCCTCCCCAGAGACAGGGTGTGACAGTGTGTCCTTACTGCACTAACACCCACCTCCCCCAGAGACAGGGTGTGACAATGTGTCCTAACTGCACTAACACCCCTCCCCCAGAGACAGGGTGTGACAGTGTGTCCTTCCTGCACTAACACCTCCCTCCCCCAGAGACAGGGTGTGACAGTGTGTCCTTACTGCACTAACACCTCCCTCCCCCAGAGACAGGGTGTGACAGTGTGTCCTTACTGCACTAACCTCCCTCCCCAGAGACAGGGTGTGACAGTGTGTCCTTACTGCACTAACCCCCCTCCCCAGAGACAGGGTGTGACAGTGTGTCCTTACTGCACTAACACCTCCCTCCCCCAGAGACAGGGTGTGACAGTGTGTCCTTACTGCACTAACACCTCCCTCCCCCAGAGACAGGGTGTGACAGTGTGTCCTTACTGCACTAACCCCCCTCCCCAAGAGACAGGTTGTAACAGTGTGTCCTTACTGCACTAACACCTCCCTCCCCCAGAGACAGGGTGTGACAGTGTGTCCTTACTGCACTAATCCGCTTCCCCAGAGACAGGATGTAACAGTGTGTCCTTACTGCACTAACATCTCCCTCCCCCAGAGACAGGGTGTGACAGTGTGTCCTTACTGCACTAATCCCCTCCCCCAGAGACAGGGTGTGACAATGTGTCCTTACTGCACTAACCCCCCTCCCCCAGAGACAGGGTGTGAATGTGTGTCCTTACTGCATTAACCCCCCTCCCCCAGAGACAGGGTGTGACAGTGTGTCCTTACTGCACTAATCCCCTCCCCCAGAGACAGGGTGTGAATGTGTGTCCTTACTGCACTAACCCCCCTCCCCCAGAGACAGGGTGTGACAGTGTGTCCTTACTGCACTAACACCCCCCTCCCCCAGAGACAGGGTGTGACAATGTGTCCTTACTGCACTAATTCCCTCCCCCAGAGACAGGGTGTGACAGTGTGTCCTTACTGCACTAACACACCTCCCCAGAGACAGGGTGTGACAGTGTGTCCTTAATGCACTAACAACCCCCTCCCCCAGAGACAGGTTGTGACAGTGTGTCCTTACTGCACAAATCCCCTCCCCAGAGACAGGGTGTGACAGTGTGTCCTTACTGCACTAACACCCCTCCCCAGAGACAGGGTGTGACAATGTGTCCTTACTGCACGAACCGCCTCCCCCAGAGACAGGGTGTGACAATGTGTACTTAGTGCACTAACACCCCTCCCCAGAGACAGGTCCTTACTGCACTAACTCCCCTCCCCCAGAGACAGGGTGTGACAATGTGTCCTTACTGCACGAACCCCCTCCTCCAGAGACAGGGTGTGACAGTGTGTCCTTACTGCACTAACCCCCCGCTCCAGAGACAGGGTGCGACAGTGTGTCCATACTGCACTAACTCCCCTCCCCCAGAGACAGGGTGTGACAGTGTGTCCTTACTGCACTAACCCCCCTCCCCAGAGACAGGGTGTGACAGTGTGTCCTTACTGCACTAACCCCCCTCCCCAGAGACAGGGTGTGACAGTGTGTCCTTACTGCACTAACCCCCCACCCCCCGCCCCTCCAGAGACAGGGTGTGACAGTGTGTCCTTACTGCAATAATCCCCTCCCCCAGAGACAGGGTGTGACAATGTGTCCTTACTGCACTAACCCCCTCCCCCAGAGACAGGGTGTGACAGTGTGTCCTTACTGCACTAACCCCCTCCCCCAGAGACAGGGTGTGACAATGTGTCCTAACTGCACTAACCCCCCTCTCCCCCAGAGACAGGGTGTGACAGTGTGTCCTTACTGCACTAACTACCCTCCCCCAGAGACAGGGTGTGACAATGTGTCCTTACTGCACTAACACCCCCCTCCCCCAGAGACAGGGTGTGACAGTGTGTCCTTCCTGCACTAACACTCCCCTCCCCAGAGACAGGGTGTGACAGTGTGTCCTTACTGCACTAACACCCACCTCCCCCAGAGACAGGGTGTGACAATGTGTCCTAACTGCACTAACACCCCTCCCCCAGAGACAGGGTGTGACAGTGTGTCCTTCCTGCACTAACACCTCCCTCCCCCAGAGACAGGGTGTGACAGTGTGTCCTTACTGCACTAACACCCCCCTCCCCCAGAGACAGGGTGTGACAGTGTGTCCTTCCTGCACTAACACCTCCCTCCCCCAGAGACAGGGTGTGACAGTGTGTCCTTACTGCACTAAACCCCTCCCCCAGAGACAGGGTGTGACAGTGTGTCCTTACTGCACTAACCCCCTCCCCCAGAGACAGGGTGTGACAATGTGTCCTTAGTGCACTAACACCCCTCCCCAGAGATAGGTCCTCACTGCACTAACTCCCCTCCCCCAGAGACAGGGTGTGACAATGTGTCCATACTGCACGAACCCCCTCCTCCAGAGACAGATTGTGACAGTGTGTCCTTACTGCACTAACCCCCCCCCCCCCCTCCAGAGACAGGGTGTGACAGTGTATCCTTACTGCACTAACTCCCCTCCCCCAGAGACAGGGTATGACAGTGTGTCCTTACTGCACTAACCCCCCTCCCCCAGAGACAGTGTGTGACAGTGTGTCCTTACTGCACTAACCCCCCTCCCCCAGAGACACGGTGTGACAGTGTGTCCTTACTGCACTAACCCCCCTCCCCCAAAGACAGGGTGTGACAGTGTGTCCTTACTGCACTAACCCCCTCCTCCAGAGACAGGGTGTGACAGTGTGTCCTTACTGCACTTACTCCCCTCCCCACCCCCACCCCCCTCCCCTCAGAGACAGGGTGTGACAGTGTGTTCTTACTGCACTAACCCCCTCCCCCAGAGACAGGGTGTGACAGTGTGTCCTTACTGCACTAACACCCCCCTCCCCCAGAGACAGGGTGTGACAATGTGTCCTAACTGCACTAACACCTCCCTCCCCCAGAGACAGGGTGTGACAGTGTGTCCTTACTGCACTAAACCCCTCCCCCAGAGACAGGGTGTGACAGTGTGTCCTTACTGCACTAACCCCCTCCCCCAGAGACAGGGTGTGACAATGTGTCCTTAGTGCACTAACACCCCTCCCCAGAGATAGGTCCTCACTGCACTAACTCCCCTCCCCCAGAGACAGGGTGTGACAATGTGTCCATACTGCACGAACCCCCTCCTCCAGAGACAGATTGTGACAGTGTGTCCTTACTGCACTAACCCCCCCCCCTCCTCCAGAGACAGGGTGTGACAGTGTATCCTTACTGCACTAACTCCCCTCCCCCAGAGACAGGGTATGACAGTGTGTCCTTACTGCACTAACCCCCCTCCCCCAGAGACAGTGTGTGACAGTGTGTCCTTACTGCACTAACCCCCCTCCCCCAGAGACACGGTGTGACAGTGTGTCCTTACTGCACTAACCCCCCTCCCCCAAAGACAGGGTGTGACAGTGTGTCCTTACTGCACTAACCCCCTCCTCCAGAGACAGGGTGTGACAGTGTGTCCTTACTGCACTTACTCCCCTCCCCACCCCCACCCCCCTCCCCTCAGAGACAGGGTGTGACAGTGTGTTCTTACTGCACTAACCCCCTCCCCCAGAGACAGGGTGTGACAGTGTGTCCTTACTTCACTAACCCCCTCCCCCAGAGACAGGGTGTGACAATGTGTCCTTAGTGCACTAACACCCCTCCCCAGAGATAGGTCCTCACTGCACTAACTCCCCTCCCCCAGAGACAGGGTGTGACAATGTGTCCATACTGCACGAACCCCCTCCTTCAGAGACAGGGTGTGACAGTGTGTCCTTACTGCACTAACTCCCCTCCCCCAGAGACAGGGTGTGACAGTGTCTCCTTACTGCACTAACCCCCCTCCCCCAGAGACAGTGTTTGACAGTGTGTCCTTACTGCACTAACCCCCCTCCCCCAGAGACAGGGTGTGACAGTGTGTCCTTACTGCACTTACTCCCCTCCCCACCCCCACCCCCCTCCCCTCAGAGACAGGTTGTGACAGTGTGTCCTTACTGCACTAACCCCCTCCCCCAGAGACAGGGTGTGACAGTGTGTCCTTACTGCACTAACACCCCCCTTCCCCAGGGACAGGGTGTGACAGTGTGTCCTTACTGCACTAACCCCCCTCCCCCAGAGACAGGGTGTGACAATGTGTCCTAACTGCACTAACACCATCCCTCCCCCAGAGACAGGGTGTGACAGTGTGTCCTTACTGCACTAATCCCCTCCCCCAGAGACAGGGTGTGACAATGTGTCCTTACTGCACTAACCCCCCACTCCCCCAGAGACAGGGTGTGACAGTGTGTCCTTACTGAACTAACTCCCCTCCCCCAGAGACAGGGTGTGACAATGTGTCCTAACTGCACTAACTACCCTCCCCCAGAGACAGGGTGTGACAGTGTGTCCTTACTGCACTAACACTCCCCTCCCCAGAGACAGGGTGTGACAAGGTGTCCTTACTGCACGAACACCCCCCTCCCCCAGAGACAGGGTCTGACAGTGTGTCCTTACTGCACGAACACCCCCCTCCCCCAGAGACAGGGTGTGACAATGTGTCCTAACTGCACTAACACTCCCCTCCCCAGAGACAGGGTCTGACAGTGTGTCCTTACTGCACGAACACCCCCCTCCCCCAGAGACAGGGTGTGACAGTGTGTCCTTACTGCACTAACACTCCCCTCCCCAGAGACAGGGTCTGACAGTGTGTCCTTACTGCACTAACACCTCCCTCCCCCAGAGACAGGGTGTGACAGTGTGTCCTTACTGCACTTAATCCCCTCCCCCAGAGACAGGGTGTGACAGTGTCTCCTTACTGCACTAATCCCCTGCCCAGAGACAGGGTGTGACAGTGTGTCCTTACTGCACTAACCCCCTCCCCCAGAGACAGGGTGTGACAGTGTGTCCTTACTGCACTAACCCTCCTCCCCCAGAGACAGGGTGTGACAATGTGTCCTTACAGCACTAATCCCCTCCCCCAGAGACACGGTGTGACAGTGTGTCCTTACTGCACTAACACCCCTCCCCAGAGACAGGGTGTGACAGTGTGTCCTTAATGCACGAACAACCCCCTCCCCCAGAGACAGGGTGTGACAGTGTGTCCTGACTGCACTAATCCCCTGCCCAGAGACATGGTGTGACAGTGTGTCCTTACTGCACTAACTCCCTCCCCCAGAGACAGGGTGTGACAATGTGTCCATACTGCACTAATCCCGTCCTCCAGAGACAGGGTGTGACAGTGTGTCCTTAGTGCACGAACACCTCCCTCCCCCAGAGACAGGGTGTGACAGTGTGTCCTTACTGCACTAACATCTCCCTCCCCCAGAGACAGGGTGTGACAGTGTGTCCTTACTGCACTAATCCCCTCCCCCAGAGACAGGGTGTGAATGTGTGTCCTGACTGCACTAATCCCCTGCCCAGAGACAGGGTGTGACAGTGTGTCCTTACTGCACTAACCACCTCCCCCAGAGACAGGGGGTGACAATGTGTCCTTAGTGCACTAACCCCCCTCCCCCAGAGACAGGTTGTAACAGTGTGTCCTTACTGCACTAACACCTCCCTCCCCCAGAGACAGGGTGTGACAGTGTGTCCTTACTGCACTAATCCGCTCCCCCAGAGACAGGGTGTGACAGTGTGTCCTTACTGCACTAACACCCCCCTCCCCCAGAGACAGGGTGTGACAATGTGTCCTTACTGCACTAATCCCCTCCCCCAGAGACAGGGTGTGACAGTGTGTCCTTACTGCACTAACACCCCTCCCCAGAGACAGGGTGTGACAGTGTGTCCTTAATGCACTAACAACCCCCTCCCCCAGAGACAGGTTGTGACAGTGTGTCCTTACTGCACTAATCCCCTCCCCAGAGACAGGGTGTGACAGTGTGTCCTTACTGCACTAACCCCCTCCTCCCCCAGAGACAGGGTGTGACAGTGTGTCCTTACTGCACTAACCCCCTCCCCCAGAGACAGGGTGTGACAGTGTGTCCTTACTGCACTAACACCCCCCTCCCCCAGGGACAGGGTGTGACAGTGTGTCCTTACTACACTAACCCCCCTCCCCTCCCCCCCCCCCAGAGACAGGGTGTGACAGTGTGTCCTTACTGCACTAACACCCCCCTCCTCCCCCAGAGACAGGGTGTGACAGTGTGTCTTACTGCACTAACACCCCCCCTCCCCCAGAGACAGGGTGTGACAGTGTGTCCTTACTACACTAACCCTCCTCCCCCAGAGACAGGGTGTGACAGTGTGTCCTTACTGCACTAACCCCCCTCCCCTCCCCGCCCCCCCCAGAGACAGGGTGTGACAGTGTGTCCTTACTGCACTAACCCCCCCCTCCCCCAGAGACAGGGTGTGACAGTGTATCCTTACTGCACTAACCCCCCCCCCTCCAGAGACAGGGTGTGACAGTGTATCCTTACTGCACTAACTCCCCTCCCCCAGAGACAGGGTGTGACAATGTGTCCTTACTGCACTAACCTCCTCCCCCAGAGACAGGGTGTGACAATGTGTCCTTACTGCACTAACCTCCTCCCCCAGAGACAGGGTGTGACAGTGTGTCCTTACTGCACTAACCCCCCCCTCCAGAGACAGGGTGTGACAGTGTATCCTTACTGCACTAACTCCCCTCCCCCAGAGACAGGGTGTGACAATGTGTCCTTACTGCACTAACACTCCCCTCCCCCAGAGACAGGGTGTGACAGTGTGTCCTTACTGCACTAGCCCCCTCCCCCAGAGACAGGGTGTGACAGTGTGTCCTTACTGCACTAATCCCCTCCCCAGAGACAGGGTGTGACAATGTGTCCTTACTGCACTAACCCCCCCCCCCTCCCAGAGACAGGGTGTGACAATGTGTCCTTGGTGCACTAACACCCATCCCCAGAGACAGGTCCTTACTGCACTAACTCCCCTCCCCCAGAGACAGGTTGTGACAATGTGTGCTGACTGCACGAACCCCCTCCTCCAGAGACAGGGTGTGACAGTGTGTCCTTACTGCACTAACCCCCCCCTCCAGAGACAGGGTGTGACAGTGTGTCCTTACTGCACTAACTCCCCTCCCCCAGAGACAGGTTGTGACAATGTGTCCTTACTGCAATAACCCCCCTCCCCAGAGACAGGGTGTGACAGTGTGACCTTACTGCACTAACCCCCCACCCCTCCAGAGACAGGGTGTGACAGTGTGTCCTTACTGCACTAACCCCCTCCGCCAGAGACAGGGTGTGACAATGTGTCCTTACTGCACTAACACCATTCCTCCACCAGAGACAGGGTGTGACAATGTGTCCTTACTGCACTAACCCCCCCCTCCAGAGACAGGGTGTGACAGTGTGTCCTTACTGCACTAACCCCCTCCCCCAGAGACAGGGTGTGACAATGTGTCCTTACTGCACTAACACCATTCCTCCACCAGAGACAGGGTGTGACAGTGTGTCCTAACTGCACTAAACCCCCCCTCCAGAGACAGGGTGTGACAGTGTATCCTTACTGCACTAACTCCCCTCCCCCAGAGACAGGGTGTGACAATGTGTCCTTACTGCACTAACACTCCCCTCCCCCAGAGACAGGGTGTGACAGTGCGTCCTTACTGCACTAACCTCCTCCCCCAGAGACAGGGTGTGACAGTGTGTCCTTACTGCACTAACCCCCCGCTCCAGAGACAGGGTGTGACAGTGTATCCTTACTGCACTAACTCCCCTCCCCCAGAGACAGGGTGTGACAATGTGTCCTTACTGCACTAACACTCCCCTCCCCCAGAGACAGGGTGTGACAGTGTGTCCTTACTGCACCAACCCACCTCTCCCCGAGAGACAGGGTGTGACAGTGTGTTCTGACTGCACGAACCACCACCTCCCCACCTCCCCAGAGACAAGGTGTGACAGTGTGTCCTTACTGCACTAACACACCCCCTCCCCCAGAGACAGGGTGTGACAGTGTGTCCTTACTGCACTAACCCCCCTCCCCCAGAGACAGTGTGTGACAGTGTGTCCTTACTGCACTAACCCCCCTCCCCCAGAGACACGGTGTGACAGTGTGTCCTTACTGCACTAACCCCCCTCCCCCAAAGACAGGGTGTGACAGTGTGTCCTTACTGCACGAACACCCCCCTCCCCCAGAGACAGGGTGTGACAGTGTGTCCTTACTGCACTAACCCCCTCCTCCAGAGACAGGGTGTGACAGTGTGTCCTTACTGCACTTACTCCCCTCCCCACCACCCCCCCTCCCCTCAGAGACAGGGTGTGACAGTGTGTCCTTACTGCACTAACCCCCTCCTCCAGAGACAGGGTGTGACAGTGTGTCCTTACTGCACTAACCCCCTCCCCCAGAGACAGGGTGTGACAATGTGTCCTTACTTCACTAACACCCCCCTCCCCCAGGGACAGGGTGTGACAGTGTGTCCTTACTGCACTAACCCCCCTCCCCTCCCCCCCCCCAGAGACAGGGTGTGACAGTGTGTCCTTACTGCACTAACTCCCCCCTCCCCCATAGACAGGGTGTGACAGTGTGTCCTTACTGCACTAACACCCCCCGCCCCCTCCCCAGAGACAGGGTGTGACAGTGTGTCCTTACTGCACTAACCCCCCCCCCTCCCCCAGAGACAGGGTGTGACAGTGTGTCCTTACTGCACTAACCATCCTCCCCCAGAGACAGGGTGTGACAGTGTGTCCTTACTGCACTAACCCCGTCCCCCAGAGACATGGTGTGACAGTGTGTCCTTACTGCACTAACACCCCCCTCCCCCAGGGACAGGGTGTGACAGTGTGTCCTTACTGCACTAACCCCCCTCCCCTCCCCTCCCCCCCACCCAGAGACAGGGTGTGACAGTGTGTCCTTTCTGCACTAACACCCCCCCTCCCCCAGAGACAGGGTGTGACAGTGTGTCCTTACTGCACTAACCCCCCCCCCCCTCCCCCAGAGACAGGGTGTGACAGTGTGTCCTTTCTGCACTAACACCCCCCCTCCCCCAGAGACAGGGTGTGACAGTGTGTCCTTACTGCACTAACCCTCCTCCCCCAGAGACAGGGTGTGACAGTGTGTCCTTACTGCACTAACCCCCCTCCCCTCCCCCCACCCCCCGAGAGACAGCGTGTGACAGTGTGTCCTTACTGCACTAACCCCCCCCCTCCCCCAGAGACAGGGTGTGACAGTGTGTCCTGACTGCACTAACCCCCTCCCCCAGAGACAGGGTGTGACAGTGTGTCCTTACTGCACTAACACCCCCCTCCGCCAGAGACAGGGTGTGACAATGTGTCCTTACTGCACTAATCCCCTCCCCCAGAGACAGGGTGTGACAGTGTGTCCTTACTGCACTAACACCCCTCCCCAGAGACAGGGTGTGACAGTGTGTCCTTAATGCACTAACAACCCCCTCCCCCAGAGACAGGGTGTGACAGTGTGTCCTTACTGCACTAATCCCCTCCCCAGAGACAGGGTGTGACAATGTGTCCTGAGTGCACTAACACCCCTCCCCCAGAGACAGGGTGTGACAATGTGTCCTTTCTGCACTAACCCCCCTCCCCAGAGACAGGGTGTGACAGTGTGTCCCTACTGCACGAACCCCCGCCTCCAGAGACAGGGTGTGACAGTGTGTCCTTACTGCACTAACCCCCCTCCCCAGAGACAGGGTGTGACAGTGTGTCCCTACTGCACGAACCCCCGCCTCCAGAGACAGGGTGTGACAGTGTGTCCTTACTGCACTAACTCCCCTCCCCCAGAGACAGGGTGTGACAATGTGTCCTTACTGCACTAACCCCCCTCCCCAGAGACAGGGTGTGACAGTGTGTCCTTACTGCACTAACCCCCTCCCCCAGAGACAGGGTGTGACAATGTGTCCTTACTGCACTAACCCCCTCCCCCAGAGACAGGGTGTGACAATGTGTCCTTACTGCACGAACAGCATCCCTCCCCCAGAGACAGGGCGTGACAATGTGTCCTTACTGCACTAATCCCCTCCCCCAGAGACAGGGTGTGACAATGTGTACTTACTGCACTAACCCCCGTCTCCCCCAGAGACAGGGTGTGACAGTGTGTCCTTACTGAACTAATCCCCTCCCCCAGAGACAGGGTGTGACAATGTGTCCTTAGTGCACTAACACCCCTCCCCAGAGATAGGTCCTTACTGTACTAACTCCCCTCCCCCAGAGACAGGGTGTGACAATGTGTCCTTTCTGCACTAACCCTCCTCCCCCAGAGACAGGGTGTGACAGTGTGTCCTTACTGCACTAACCCCCCTCCCCCAGAGACAGGGTGTGACAGTGTGTCCTTACTGCACTAACTCCCCTCCCCCAGAGACAGGGTGTGACAGTGTGTCCTGACTGCACTAACCGCCTCCTCCAGAGACAGGGTGTGACAGTGTGTCCTTACTGCACTTACACCCCCCCTCCCCCAGAATCAGGGTGTGACAATGTGTCCTTACTGCACTAACGCCCTCCTCCAGAGACAGGGTGTGACAGTGTGTCCTTACTGCACTAACCCACCTCCCCCAGAGACAGGGTGTGGCAGTGTGTCCTTACTGCACTAACACCCCACCTCCCCCAGAGACAGGGTGTGACAGTGTGTCCTGACTGCACTAACTCTCCCCTCCCCCATAGACAGGGTGTGACAGTGTGTCCTTACTGCACTAACACCCCCCTCCCCGGAGACACGGTGTGACAGTGTGTCCTGACTGCACGAACCCCCTCCTCCAGAGACAGGGTGTGACAGTGTGTCCTTACTGCACTAACCCCCTCCTCCCCCAGAGACAGAGTGTGACAGTGTGTCCTTACTGCACTAACCCCCTCCCCCAGAGACAGGGTGTGACAATGTGTCCTTACTTCACTAACACCCCCCTCCCCCAGGGACAGGGTGTGACAGTGTGTCCTTACAGCACTAATCCCCTCCCCAGAGACAGGGTGTGACAGTGTGTCCTTACTGCACGAACACCCCCCGCCCCCTCCCCAGAGACAGGGTGTGACAGTGTGTCCTTACTGCACTAACCCCCCTCCCACAGAGACAGGGTGTGACAGTGTGTCCTTACTGCACTAACCCCCCTCCCCCAGAGACAGGGTGTGACAGTGCGTCCATACTGCACTAACACCCCCCTCCCCCAGAGACAGGGTGTGACAGTGTGTCCTTACTGCACTAACCCCCTCCTCCAGAGACAGGGTGTGACAGTGTGTCCTTACTGCACTAACCCCCCTCCCCTCAGAGACAGGGTGTGACAGTTTGTCCTTACTGCACTAACACCCCCCCGCCCCCTCCCCAGAGACAGGGTGTGACAGTGTGTCCTTACTGCACTAACCCCCTCCCCCAGAGACAGGGTGTGACAGTGTGTCCTTACTGCACTAACCCCCCTCCCCCAGAGACAGGGTGTGACAGTGTGTCCTTACTGCACTAACACCCCCCCTCCCCCAGAGACATGGTGTGACAGTGTGTCCTTAATGCACTAACACCCTCCCCCTCCCCCAGAGACAGGGTGTGACAGTGCGTCCTTACTGCACTAACCCCCCTCCCCTCAGAGACAGGGTGTGACAGTTTGTCCTTACTGCACTAACACCCCCCGCCCTCTCCCCAGAGACAGGGTGTGACAGTGTGTCCTTACTGCACTAACACCCCCCTCCCCCAGAGACAGGGTGTGACAGTGTGTCCTTACTGCACTAACACCCTCCCCCTCCTCCAGAGACAGGGTGTGACAGTGCGTCCTTACTGCACTAACACCCCCCTCCCCCAGAGACAGGGTGTGACAGTGTGTCCTTACTGCACTAACCCCCTCCTCCAGAGACAGGGTGTGACAGTGTGTCCTTACTGCATTAACCCCCCTCCCCCAGAGACAGGGTGTGACAGTGTGTCCTTACTGCACTAACACCCTCCCCCTCCTCCAGAGACAGGGTGTGACAGTGTGTCCTTACTGCACTAACCCCCCTCCCCTCCCCCCCCCACCAGAGACAGGGTGTGACACTGTGTCCTTACTGCACTAACACCCCCCTCCCCCAGGAACAGGGTGTGACAGTGTGTCCTTACTGCACTAACCCTCCTCCCCTCCCCCCCCCCCCCAAGAGACAGGTTGTGACAGTGTGTCCTTACTGCACTACCCCCCCCGCCCTCCCCCAGAGACAGGGTGTGACAGTGTGTCCTTTCTGCACTAACCCTCCTCCCCCAGAGACAGGGTGTGACAGTGTGTCCTTTCTGCACTAACCCCCCTCCCCCAGAGACAGGGTGTGACAGTGTGTCCTTACTGCACTAACCCCCCTCCCCCAGAGACAGGGTGTGACAGTGTGTCCTTACTGCACTTACTCCCCTCCCCTCCGCCCCCCCCCCCCAGAGACAGGGTGTGACAGTGTGTCCTTACTGCACTAACCGCCTCCTCCAGAGACAGGGTGTGACAGTGTGTCCTTACTGCACTAACACCTCCCGCTCCCCCAGAGACAGGGTGTGACAGTGTGTCCTTACTGCACTAACCCCCTCCCCCAGAGACAGTGTGTGACAGTGTGTCCTTACTGCACTAACCTCCCTCCCCCAGAGACAGGGTGTGACAGTGTGTCCTTACTGCACTAACCCCCTCCTCCAGAGACAGGGTGTGACAGTGTGTCCTTACTGCACTAACCCCCTCCTCCCCGAGAGACATGGTGTGACAGTGTGTCCTTACAGCACTAACCCCCTCCCCCAGAGACAGGGTGTGACAGTGTGTCCTTACTGCACTAACACCCCCCTCCCCCAGGGACAGGGTGTGACAGTGTGTCCTTACTGCACTAACACCCCCCTCCCCCAGAGACAGTGTGTGATTGTGTGTCCTTACTGCACTAACCCCCCCCCCCCCCCCAGAGACAGGGTGTGACAGTGTGTCCTTAATGCACTAACACCCCCCCTCCCCGAGAGACAGGGTGTGACAGTGTGTCCTTACTGCACTAACCCCCTCCTCCAGAGACAGGGTGTGACAGTGTGTCCTTACTGCACTAACCCTCCTCCCCTTCCCCCCAACCCCCGAGACAGGGTGTGACAGTGTGTCCTTACTGCACTAACCCCCCTCCCCCAGAGACAGGGTGTGACAGTGCGTCCTTACTGCACTAACACCCCCCTCCCCCAGAGACAGGGTGTGACAGTGTGTCCTGACTGCACTAACCCCCTCCTCCAGAGACAGGGTGTGACAGTGTGTCCTTACTGCACTAACCCCCCTCCCCTTCCCCCCACCCCCCGAGACAGGGTGTGACAGTGTGTCCTTACTGCACTAACCCCCCTCCCCCAGAGACAGGGTGTGACAGTGTGTCCTTACTGCAATTACTCCCCTCCCCAACCCCCCCCATCAGAGACAGGGTGTGACAGTGTGTCCTTACTGCACAAACCCCCTCCTCCAGAGACAGGGTGTGACAGTGTATCCTTACTGCACAAACCCCCTCCTCCCCCAGAGACAGGGTGTGACAGTGTGTCCTTACTGCACTAACCCCTCCCCAGAGACAGGGTGTGACAGTGTGTCCTTACTGCACTAACACCCCCCTCCCCGAGGGACTGGGTGTGACAGTGTGTCCTTACTGCACTAACCCCCCTCCCCCAGAGACAGGGTGTGACAGTGTGTCCTTACTGCAATTACTCCCCTCCCCAACCCCCCCCATCAGAGACAGGGTGTGACAGTGTGTCCTTACTGCACAAACCCCCTCCTCCAGAGACAGGGTGTGACAGTGTATCCTTACTGCACAAACCCCCTCCTCCCCCAGAGACAGGGTGTGACAGTGTGTCCTTACTGCACTAACCCCTCCCCAGAGACAGGGTGTGACAGTGTGACCTTACTGCACTAAACCCCTCCCCCAGAGACAGGGTGTGACAGTGTGTCCTTACTGCACTAACCCCCTCCCCCAGAGACAGGGTGTGACAATGTGTCCTTACTTCACTAACACCCCCCTCCCCCAGGAACAGGTGTGACAGTGTGTCCTTACTGCACTAACCCCCCTCCCCTCCCCCCCCCCCCCCCAGAGACAGGGTGTGACAGTGTGTCCTGACTGCACTAACTCTCCCCTCCCCCATAGACAGGGTGTGACAGTGTGTCCTTACTGCACTAACACCCCCCTCCCCGGAGACACGGTGTGACAGTGTGTCCTGACTGCACGAACCCCCTCCTCCAGAGACAGGGTGTGACAGTGTGTCCTTACTGCACTAACCCCCTCCTCCCCCAGAGACAGAGTGTGACAGTGTGTCCTTACTGCACTAACCCCCTCCCCCAGAGACAGGGTGTGACAATGTGTCCTTACTTCACTAACACCCCCCTCCCCCAGGGACAGGGTGTGACAGTGTGTCCTTACAGCACTAATCCCCTCCCCAGAGACAGGGTGTGACAGTGTGTCCTTACTGCACGAACACCCCCCGCCCCCTCCCCAGAGACAGGGTGTGACAGTGTGTCCTTACTGCACTAACCCCCCTCCCACAGAGACAGGGTGTGACAGTGTGTCCTTACTGCACTAACCCCCCTCCCCCAGAGACAGGGTGTGACAGTGCGTCCATACTGCACTAACACCCCCCTCCCCCAGAGACAGGGTGTGACAGTGTGTCCTTACTGCACTAACCCCCTCCTCCAGAGACAGGGTGTGACAGTGTGTCCTTACTGCACTAACCCCCCTCCCCTCAGAGACAGGGTGTGACAGTTTGTCCTTACTGCACTAACACCCCCCCGCCCCCTCCCCAGAGACAGGGTGTGACAGTGTGTCCTTACTGCACTAACCCCCTCCCCCAGAGACAGGGTGTGACAGTGTGTCCTTACTGCACTAACCCCCCTCCCCCAGAGACAGGGTGTGACAGTGTGTCCTTACTGCACTAACACCCCCCCTCCCCCAGAGACATGGTGTGACAGTGTGTCCTTAATGCACTAACACCCTCCCCCTCCCCCAGAGACAGGGTGTGACAGTGCGTCCTTACTGCACTAACCCCCCTCCCCTCAGAGACAGGGTGTGACAGTTTGTCCTTACTGCACTAACACCCCCCGCCCTCTCCCCAGAGACAGGGTGTGACAGTGTGTCCTTACTGCACTAACACCCCCCTCCCCCAGAGACAGGGTGTGACAGTGTGTCCTTACTGCACTAACACCCTCCCCCTCCTCCAGAGACAGGGTGTGACAGTGCGTCCTTACTGCACTAACACCCCCCTCCCCCAGAGACAGGGTGTGACAGTGTGTCCTTACTGCACTAACCCCCTCCTCCAGAGACAGGGTGTGACAGTGTGTCCTTACTGCATTAACCCCCCTCCCCCAGAGACAGGGTGTGACAGTGTGTCCTTACTGCACTAACACCCTCCCCCTCCTCCAGAGACAGGGTGTGACAGTGTGTCCTTACTGCACTAACCCCCCTCCCCTCCCCCCCCCCACCAGAGACAGGGTGTGACACTGTGTCCTTACTGCACTAACACCCCCCTCCCCCAGGAACAGGGTGTGACAGTGTGTCCTTACTGCACTAACCCTCCTCCCCTCCCCCCCCCCCCCAAGAGACAGGTTGTGACAGTGTGTCCTTACTGCACTACCCCCCCCGCCCTCCCCCAGAGACAGGGTGTGACAGTGTGTCCTTTCTGCACTAACCCTCCTCCCCCAGAGACAGGGTGTGACAGTGTGTCCTTTCTGCACTAACCCCCCTCCCCCAGAGACAGGGTGTGACAGTGTGTCCTTACTGCACTAACCCCCCTCCCCCAGAGACAGGGTGTGACAGTGTGTCCTTACTGCACTTACTCCCCTCCCCTCCGCCCCCCCCCCCCAGAGACAGGGTGTGACAGTGTGTCCTTACTGCACTAACCGCCTCCTCCAGAGACAGGGTGTGACAGTGTGTCCTTACTGCACTAACACCTCCCGCTCCCCCAGAGACAGGGTGTGACAGTGTGTCCTTACTGCACTAACCCCCTCCCCCAGAGACAGTGTGTGACAGTGTGTCCTTACTGCACTAACCTCCCTCCCCCAGAGACAGGGTGTGACAGTGTGTCCTTACTGCACTAACCCCCTCCTCCAGAGACAGGGTGTGACAGTGTGTCCTTACTGCACTAACCCCCTCCTCCCCGAGAGACATGGTGTGACAGTGTGTCCTTACAGCACTAACCCCCTCCCCCAGAGACAGGGTGTGACAGTGTGTCCTTACTGCACTAACACCCCCCTCCCCCAGGGACAGGGTGTGACAGTGTGTCCTTACTGCACTAACACCCCCCTCCCCCAGAGACAGGGTGTGATTGTGTGTCCTTACTGCACTAACCCCCCCCCCCCCCCCAGAGACAGGGTGTGACAGTGTGTCCTTAATGCACTAACACCCCCCCTCCCCGAGAGACAGGGTGTGACAGTGTGTCCTTACTGCACTAACCCCCTCCTCCAGAGACAGGGTGTGACAGTGTGTCCTTACTGCACTAACCCTCCTCCCCTTCCCCCCAACCCCCGAGACAGGGTGTGACAGTGTGTCCTTACTGCACTAACCCCCCTCCCCCAGAGACAGGGTGTGACAGTGCGTCCTTACTGCACTAACACCCCCCTCCCCCAGAGACAGGGTGTGACAGTGTGTCCTGACTGCACTAACCCCCTCCTCCAGAGACAGGGTGTGACAGTGTGTCCTTACTGCACTAACCCCCCTCCCCTTCCCCCCACCCCCCGAGACAGGGTGTGACAGTGTGTCCTTACTGCACTAACCCCCCTCCCCCAGAGACAGGGTGTGACAGTGTGTCCTTACTGCAATTACTCCCCTCCCCAACCCCCCCCATCAGAGACAGGGTGTGACAGTGTGTCCTTACTGCACAAACCCCCTCCTCCAGAGACAGGGTGTGACAGTGTATCCTTACTGCACAAACCCCCTCCTCCCCCAGAGACAGGGTGTGACAGTGTGTCCTTACTGCACTAACCCCTCCCCAGAGACAGGGTGTGACAGTGTGTCCTTACTGCACTAACACCCCCCTCCCCGAGGGACTGGGTGTGACAGTGTGTCCTTACTGCACTAACCCCCCTCCCCCAGAGACAGGGTGTGACAGTGTGTCCTTACTGCAATTACTCCCCTCCCCAACCCCCCCCATCAGAGACAGGGTGTGACAGTGTGTCCTTACTGCACAAACCCCCTCCTCCAGAGACAGGGTGTGACAGTGTATCCTTACTGCACAAACCCCCTCCTCCCCCAGAGACAGGGTGTGACAGTGTGTCCTTACTGCACTAACCCCTCCCCAGAGACAGGGTGTGACAGTGTGACCTTACTGCACTAAACCCCTCCCCCAGAGACAGGGTGTGACAGTGTGTCCTTACTGCACTAACCCCCTCCCCCAGAGACAGGGTGTGACAATGTGTCCTTACTTCACTAACACCCCCCTCCCCCAGGAACAGGTGTGACAGTGTGTCCTTACTGCACTAACCCCCCTCCCCTCCCCCCCCCCCCCCAGAGACAGGGTGTGACAGTGTGTCCTTACTGCACTAACTCCCCCCTCCCCCATAGACAGGTTGTGACAGTGTGTCCTTACTGCACTAACACCCCCCCTCCCCAGAGACAGGGTGTGACAGTGTGTCCTTACTGCATTAATCCCCTCCCCAGAGACAGGGTGTGACAGTGTGTCCTTACTGCACTAACACCCCCCTCCCCCAGAGACAGGGTGTGACAGTGTGTCCTTACTGCACTAACACCCCTCCCCCAGAGACAGGGTGTGACAGTTTGTCCTTACTGCACTAACACCCCCCGCCCCCTCCCCAGAGACAGGGTGTGACAGTGTGTCCTTACTGCACTAACACCCCTCCCCCAGAGACAGGGTGTGACAGTGCGTCCTTACTGCACTAACACCCCCCTCCCCCAGAGACAGGGTGTGACAGTGCGTCCTTACTGCACTAACCCCCTCCTCCAGAGACAGGGTGTGACAGTGTGTCCTTACTGCATTAACCCCCCTCCCCGAGAGACAGGGTGTGACAGTGTGTCCTTACTGCACTAACACCCTCCCCCTCCTCCAGAGACAGGGTGTGACAGTGTGTCCTTACTGCACTAACCCCCCTCCCCTCCCCCCGCCACCAGAGACAGGGTGTGACACTGTGTCCTTACTGCACTAACACCCCCCTCCCCCAGGAACAGGGTGTGACAGTGTGTCCTGACTGCACTAACCCCCCTCCCCTCCCCCACCCCCCCAAGAGACAGGTTGTGACAGTGTGTCCTTACTGCACTACCCCCCCCCGCCCTCCCCCAGAGACAGGGTGTGACAGTGTGTCCTTTCTGCACTAACCCTCCTCCCCCAGAGACAGGGTGTGACAGTGTGTCCTTTCTGCACTAACCCCCCTCCCCCAGAGACAGGGTGTGACAGTGTGTGCTTACTGCACTAACCCCCCTCCCCCAGAGACAGGGTGTGACAGTGTGTCCTTACTGCACTTACTCCCCTCCCCTCCGCCCCCCCCCCCCAGAGACAGGGTGTGACAGTGTGTCCTTACTGCACTAACCGCCTCCTCCAGAGACAGGGTGTGACAGTGTGTCCTTACTGCACTAACACCTCCCGCTCCCCCAGAGACAGGGTGTGACAGTGTGTCCTTACTGCACTAACCCCCTCCCCCAGAGACAGTGTGTGACAGTGTGTCCTTACTGCACTAACCCCCCTCCCCCAGAGACAGGGTGTGACAGTGTGTCCTTACTGCACTAACCCCCTCCTCCAGAGACAGGGTGTGACAGTGTGTCCTTACTGCACTAACCCCCTCCTCCCCGAGAGACATGGTGTGACAGTGTGTCCTTACAGCACTAACCCCCTCCCCCAGAGACAGGGTGTGACAGTGTGTCCTTACTGCACTAACACCCTCCTCCAGAGACAGGGTGTGACAGTGTGTCCTTACTGCACTAACACCCCACCCCCCCAGAGACAGGGTGTGATTGTGTGTCCTTACTGCACTAACCCCCCTCCCCCAGAGACAGGGTGTGACAGTGTGTCCTTACTGCACTAACCCCCTCCTCCAGAGACAGGGTGTGACAGTGTATCCTTACTGCACTAACACCCCCCGCCCCCCCGCCAGAGACAGGGTGTGATTGTGTGTCCTTACTGCACTAACACCCCCCTCCCCCAGAGACAGGGTGTGATTGTGTGTCCTTACTGCACTAACCCCCCCCCCCCAGAGACAGGGTGTGACAGTGTGTCCTTAATGCACTAACACCCCCCCTCCCCGAGAGACAGGGTGTGACAGTGTGTCCTTACTGCACTAACCCTCCTCCCCCAGAGACAGGGTGTGACAGTGTGTCCTTACTGCACTAACCCCCTCCTCCAGAGACAGGGTGTGACAGTGTGTCCTTACTGCACTAACCCTCCTCCCCTTCCCCCCACCCCCCGAGACAGGGTGTGACAGTGTGTCCTTACTGCACTAACCCCCCTCCCCCAGAGACAGGGTGTGACAGTGCGTCCTTACTGCACTAACACCCCCCTCCCCCAGAGACAGGGTGTGACAGTGTGTCCTTACTGCACTAACCCCCTCCTCCAGAGACAGGGTGTGACAGTGTGTCCTTACTGCACTAACCCCCCTCCCCTTCCCCCCACCCCCCGAGACAGGGTGTGACAGTGTGTCCTTACTGCACTAACCCCCCTCCCCCAGAGACAGGGTGTGACAGTGTGTCCTTACTGCACTAACAACCCCTCCCCCAGAGACAGGGTGTGACAGTGTGTCCTTACTGCACTAACCCCCTCCTCCAGAGACAGGGTGTGACAGTGTGTCCTTACTGCAATTACTCCCCTCCCCAACCCCCCCCCATCAGAGACAGGGTGTGACAGTGTGTCCTTACTGCACAAACCCCCTCCTCCAGAGACAGGGTGTGACAGTGTATCCTTACTGCACCAACCCCTCCCCAGAGACAGGGTGTGACAGTGTATCCTTACTGCACTAACCCCCTCCTCCCCCAGAGACAGGGTGTGACAGTGTGTCCTTACTGCACCAACCCCTCCCCAGAGACAGGGTGTGACAGTGTATCCTTACTGCACTAACACCCCCCTCCCCCAGGGACTGGGTGTGACAGTGTGTCCTTACTGCACTAACTCCCCTCCCCCAGAGACAGGGTGAGACAGTGTGTCCTTACTGCACTAACCCCCCTCCCCTCCCCCCCCCCCAGAGACAGGGTGTGACAGTGTGTCCTTACTGCACTAACTCCCCCCTCCCCCATAGACAGGTTGTGACAGTGTGTCCTTACTGCACTAACACCCCCCTCCCCAGAGACAGGGTGTGACAGTGTGTCCTTACTGCATTAATCCCCTCCCCAGAGACAGGGTGTGACAGTGTGTCCTTACTGCACTAACACCCCCCGCCCCCTCCCCAGAGACAGGGTGTGACAGTGTGTCCTTACTGCACTAACCCCCCTCCCCCAGACACAGGGTGTGACAGTGTTTCCTTACTGCACTCACACCCCCCCTCCCCCAGAGACAGGGTGTGACAGTGTGTCCTTACTGCACTAACCCCCCTCCCCCAGAGACAGGGTGTGACAGTGTGTCCTTACTGCACTAACCCCCCTCCCCCAGAGACAGGGTGTGACAATGTGTCCTTACTGCACTAACCCCCCTCCCCCAGAGACAGGGTGTGACAGTGTGTCCTTACTGCACTAACACCCCCCTCCCGCAGAGACAGGGTGTGACAGTGTGTCCTTACTGCACTAACCCCCTCCTCCAGAGACAGGATGTGACAGTGTGTCCTTACTGCACTAACCCCCCTCCCCTCAGAGACAGGGTGTGACAGTGTGCCCTTACTGCACTAACCCTCCCTCCCCTCAGAGACAGGGGGTGACAGTTTGTCCTTACTGCACTAACACCCCTCGCCCCCTCCCCAGAGACAGGGTGTGACAGTGTGTCCTTACTGCACTAACCCCCTCCCCCAGATACAGGGTGTGACAGTGTGTCCTTACTGCACTAACCCCCTACTCCAGAGACAGGGTGTGACAGTTTGTCCTTACTGCACTAACACCCCCCCCGCCCCCTCCCCAGAGACAGGGTGTGACAGTGTGTCCTTACTGCACTAACCCCCTCCCCCAGAGACAGGGTGTGACAATGTGTCCTTACTGCACTAACCCCCCTCCCCAGAGACAGGGTGTGACAGTGTGTCCTTACTGCACTAACCCCCCACCCCTCCAGAGACAGGGTGTGACAGTGTGTCCTTACTGCACTAACCCCCTCCCCCAGAGACAGGGTGTGACAATGTGTCCTTACTGCACTAACCCCCTCCCCCAGAGACAGGGTGTGACAATGTGTCCTTACTGCACGAACACCATCCCTCCCCCAGAGACAGGGCGTGACAATGTGTCCTTACTGCACTAATCCCCTCCCCCAGAGACAGGGTGTGACAATGTGTACTTACTGCACTAACCCCCCTCTCCCCCAGAGACAGGGTGTGACAGTGTGTCCTTACTGAACTAACTCCCCTCGCCCAGAGACAGGGTGTGACAATGTGTCCTAACTGCACTAACACCCCACTCCCCCAGAGACAGGGTGTGACAGTGTGTCCTTACTGCACTAACACCCCCCTCCCCCAGAGACAGGGTGTGACAATGTGTCCTCAGTGCACTAACACCCCTCCCCAGAGATAGGTCCTTACTGCACTAACTCCCCTCCCCCAGAGACAGGGTGTGACAATGTGTCCTTTCTGCACTAACCCTCCTCCTCCAGAGACAGGGTGTGACAGTGTGTCCTTACTGCACTAACCCACCTCCCCCAGAGACAGGGTGTGACAGTGTGTCCTTACTGCACTAACACCCCACCTCCCCCAGAGACAGGGTGTGACAGTGTGTCCTGACTGCACTAACTCCCCCCTCCCCCATAGACAGGGTGTGACAGTGTGTCCTTACTGCACTAACCCCCCTCCCCGGAGACAGGATGTGACAGTGTGTCCTGACTGCACTAACCCCCTCCTCCAGAGACAGGGTGTGACAGTGTGTCCTTACTGCACTAACCCCCTCCTCCCCCAGAGACAGGGTGTGACAGTGTGTCCTTACTGCACTAACCCCCTCCCCCAGAGACAGGGTGTGACAATGTGTCCTTACTTCACTAACACCCCCCTCCCCCAGGGACAGGGTGTGACAGTGTGTCCTTACTGCACTAACACCCCTCCCCTCCCCCCCCCCCAGAGACAGGGTGTGACAGTGTGTCCTTACTGCACTAACTCCCCCCTCCCCCATAGACAGGGTGTGACAGTGTGTCCTTACTGCACTAACACCCCCCTCCCCAGAGACAGGGTGTGACAGTGTGTCCTTACTGCACTAATCCCCTCCCCAGAGACAGGGTGTGACAGTGTGTCCTTACTGCACTAACACCCCCCGCCCCCTCCCCAGAGACAGGGTGTGACAGTGTGTCCTTACTGCACTAACCCCCCCCCCTCCCCCAGAGACAGGGTGTGACAGTGTGTCCTTACTGCACTAACCATCCTCCCCCAGAGACAGGGTGTGACAGTGTGTCCTTACTGCACTAACCCCCCTCCCCTCCGCCCCCCCACCAGGAACAGGGTGTGACAGTGTGTCCTTACTGCACTAACCCCACTCCCCTCCCGCCCCCCCCCCCAGAGACAAGTTGTGACGGTGTGTCCTTACTGCACTAACCCCACTCCCCTCCCCCCGCCCCCAGAGACAGGGTGTGACAGTGTGTCCTTACTGCACTAACCCCCTCCCCCAGAGACAGTGTGTGACAGTGTGTCCTTACTGCACTAACCCCCCCCCGCCCCTCCCCCAGAGACAGGGTGTGACAGTGTGTCCTTTCTGCACTAACCCTCCTCCCCCAGAGACAGGGTGTGACAGTGTGTCCTTACTGCACTAACCCCCCTCCCCCAGAGACAGGGTGTGACAGTGTGTCCTTACTGCACTTACTCCCCTCCCCTCCGCCCCCCCCCCCAGAGACAGGGTGTGACAGTGTGTCCTTACTGCACTAACCCCCTCCCCCAGAGACAGTGTGTGACAGTGTGTCCTTACTGCAGTAACCCCCCTCCCCCAGAGACAGGGTGTGACAGTGTGTCCTTACTGCACTAACCCCCTCCTCCAGAGACAGGGTGTGACAGTGTGTCCTTACTGCACTAACCTCCTCCTCCCCCAGGGACAGGGTGTGACAGTGTGTCCTTACTGCACTAACCCCCTCCTCCAGAGACAGGGTGTGACAGTGTGTCCTTACTGCACTAACACCCCCCCCCCCCCAGAGACAGGGTGTGATTGTGTGTCCTTACTGCACGAACCCCCGCCCCCCAGAGACAGGGTGTGACAGTGTGTCCTTACTGCACTAACACCCCCCGCCCCCTCCCCAGAGACAGGGTGTGACAGTGTGTCCTTACTGCACTAACCCCCCCCCCTCCCCCAGAGACAGGGTGTGACAGTGTGTCCTTACTGCACTAACCATCCTCCCCCAGAGACAGGGTGTGACAGTGTGTCCTTACTGCACTAACCCCCCTCCCCTCCGCCCCCCCACCAGGAACAGGGTGTGACAGTGTGTCCTTACTGCACTAACCCCACTCCCCTCCCCCCCCCCCCCAGAGACAAGTTGTGACAGTGTGTCCTTACTGCACTAACCCCACTCCCCTCCCCCCGCCCCCAGAGACAGGGTGTGACAGTGTGTCCTTACTGCACTAACCCCCTCCCCCAGAGACAGTGTGTGACAGTGTGTCCTTACTGCACTAACCCCCCCCCGCCCCTCCCCCAGAGACAGGGTGTGACAGTGTGTCCTTTCTGCACTAACCCTCCTCCCCCAGAGACAGGGTGTGACAGTGTGTCCTTACTGCACTAACCCCCCTCCCCCAGAGACAGGGTGTGACAGTGTGTCCTTACTGCACTTACTCCCCTCCCCTCCGCCCCCCCCCCCAGAGACAGGGTGTGACAGTGTGTCCTTACTGCACTAACCCCCTCCCCCAGAGACAGTGTGTGACAGTGTGTCCTTACTGCAGTAACCCCCCTCCCCCAGAGACAGGGTGTGACAGTGTGTCCTTACTGCACTAACCCCCTCCTCCAGAGACAGGGTGTGACAGTGTGTCCTTACTGCACTAACCTCCTCCTCCCCCAGGGACAGGGTGTGACAGTGTGTCCTTACTGCACTAACCCCCTCCTCCAGAGACAGGGTGTGACAGTGTGTCCTTACTGCACTAACCCCCCTCCCCCAGAGACAGGGTGTGACAGTGTGTCCTTACTGCACTAACACCCCCCTCCCCCAGAGACAGGGTGTGACAGTGTGTCCTTACTGCATTAACCCCCCTCCCCCAGAGACAGGGTGTGACAGTGTGTCCTTACTGCACTAACACCTCCCGCTCCCCCAGAGACAGGGTGTGACAGTGTGTCCTTACTGCACTAACCCCCTCCCCCAGAGACAGTGTGTGACAGTGTGTCCTTACTGCACTAACACCCCCCTCCCCCAGGGACAGGGTGTGACAGTGTGTCCTTACTGCACTAACCCCCTCCTCCAGAGACAGGGTGTGACAGTGTGTCCTTACTGCACTAACCGCCTCCTCCAGAGACAGGGTGTGACAGTGTGTCCTTACTGCACTAACACCTCCCACTCCCCCAGAGACAGGGTGTGACAGTGTGTCCTTACTGCACTAACCCCCTCCCCCAGAGACAGTGTGTGACAGTGTGTCCTTACTGCACGAACCCCCCTCCCCCAGAGACAGGGTGTGACAGTGTGTCCTGACTGCACTAACCCCCTCCTCCAGAGACAGGGTGTGACAGTGTGTCCTTACTGCACTAACCCCCTCCTCCCCGAGAGAAATGGTGTGACATTGTGTCCTTACAGCACTAACCCCCTCCCCCAGAGACAGGGTGTGACAGTGTGTCCTTACTGCACTAACACCCCCCTCCCCCAGGGACAGGGTGTGACAGTGTGTCCTTACTGCACTAACACCCCCCCCCTCCCAGAGACAGGGTGTGATTGTGTGTCCTTACTGCACTAACCACCCCCCCCCCCCAGAGACAGGGTGTGACAATGTGTCCTGAGTGCACTAACACCCCTCCCCAGAGACAGGTCCTTACTGCACTAACTCCCCTCCCCCAGAGACAGGGTGTGACAGTGTGTCCCTACTGCACGAACCCCCGCCTCCAGAGACAGGGTGTGACAGTGTGTCCTTACTGCACTAACTCCCCTCCCCCAGAGACAGGGTGTGACAATGTGTCCTTACTGCACTAACCCCCCTCCCCAGAGACAGGGTGTGACAGTGTGTCCTTACTGCACTAACCCCCCACCCCTCCAGAGACAGGGTGTGACAGTGTGTCCTTACTGCACTAACCCCCTCCCCCAGAGACAGGGTGTGACAATGTGTCCTTACTGCACTAACCCCCTCCCCCAGAGACAGGGTGTGACAATGTGTCCTTACTGCACGAACAGCATCCCTCCCCCAGAGACAGGGCGTGACAATGTGTCCTTACTGCACTAACCCCCCTCTCCCCCAGAGACAGGGTGTGACAGTGTGTCCTTACTGAACTAACTCCCCTCCCCCAGAGACAGGGTGTGACAATGTGTCCTAACTGCACTAACACCCCCCTCCCCCAGAGACAGGGTGTGACAGTGTGTCCTTACTGCACTAACACCCCCCTCCCCCAGAGACAGGGTGTGACAGTGTGTCCTTACTGCACTAATCCCCTCCCCCAGAGACAGGGTGTGACAATGTGTCCTCAGTGCACTAACACCCCTCCCCAGAGATAGGTCCTTACTGCACTAACTCCCCTCCCCCAGAGACAGGGTGTGACAATGTGTCCTTTCTGCACTAACCCTCCTCCCCCAGAGACAGGGTGTGACAGTGTGTCCTTACTGCACTAACCCCCCTCCCCCAGAGACAGGGTGTGACAGTGTGTCCTTACTGCACTAACACCCCACCTCCCCCAGAGACAGGGTGTGACAGTGTGTCCTGACTGCACTAACTCTCCCCTCCCCCATAGACAGGGTGTGACAGTGTGTCCTTACTGCACTAACACACCCCTCCCCGGAGACAGGGTGTGACCGTGTGTCCTGACTGCACGAACCCCCTCCTCCAGAGACAGGGTGTGACAGTGTGTCCTTACTGCACTAACCCCCTCCTCCCCCAGAGACAGAGTGTGACAGTGTGTCATTACTGCACTAACCCCCTCCCCCAGAGACAGGGTGTGACAATGTGTCCTTACTTCACTAACACCCCCCTCCCCCAGGGACAGGGTGTGACAGTGTGTCCTTACTGCACTAACCCCCCTCCCCTCCCCCCCCCCAGAGACAGGGTGTGACAGTGTGTCCTTACTGCACTAACTCCCCCCTCCCCCATAGACAGGGTGTGACAGTGTGTCCTTACTGCACTAACAACCCCCTCCCCAGAGACAGGGTGTGACAGTGTGTCCTTACAGCACTAATCCCCTCCCCAGAGACAGGGTGTGACAGTGTGTCCTTACTGCACTAACACCCCCCGCCCCCTCCCCAGAGACAGGGTGTGACAGTGTGTCCTTACTGCACTAACCCCCCTCCCACAGAGACAGGGTGTGACAGTGTGTCCTGTGACAGTGTGTCCCTTACTGCACTCACAACCCCCCTCCCCCAGAGACAGGGTGTGACAGTGTGTCCTTACTGCACTAACACCCCCCCTCCCCCAGAGACATGGTGTGACAGTGTGTCCTTACTGCACTAACACCCTCCCCCTCCCCCAGAGACAGGGTGTGACAGTGCGTCCATACTGCACTAACACCCCCCTCCCCCAGAGACAGGGTGTGACAGTGTGTCCTTACTGCACTAACCCCCTCCTCCAGAGACAGGGTGTGACAGTGTGTCCTTACTGCACTAACCCCCCTCCCCTCAGAGACAGGGTGTGACAGTTTGTCCTTACTGCACTAACACCCCCCGCCCCCTCCCCAGAGACAGGGTGTGACAGTGTGTCCTTACTGCACTAACACCCCTCCCCCAGAGACAGGGTGTGACAGTGCGTCCTTACTGCACTAACACCCCCCTCCCCCAGAGACAGGGTGTGACAGTGTGTCCTTACTGCACTAACCCCCTCCTCCAGAGACAGGGTGTGACAGTGTGTCCTTACTGCACTAACCCCCCTCCCCAGAGACAGGGTGTGACAGTGTGTCCTTACTGCACTAACACCCTCCCCCTCCTCCAGAGACAGGGTGTGACAGTGTGTCCTTACTGCACTAACCCCCCTCCCCTCCCCCCCCCCACCAGAGACAGGGTGTGACACTGTGTCCTTACTGCACTAACACCCCCCTCCCCCAGGAACAGGGTGTGACAGTGTGTCCTTACTGCACTAACCCCCCTCCCCTCCCCCCCCCCCCCCAAGAGACAGGTTGTGACAGTGTGTCCTTACTGCACTACCCCCCCCCCCGCCCTCCCCCAGGGGTGTGCTTTCTGCACTAACCCTCCTCCCCCAGAGACAGGGTGTGACAGTGTGTCCTTTCTGCACTAACCCCCCTCCCCCAGAGACAGGGTGTGACAGTGTGTCCTTACTGCACTTACTCCCCTCCCCTCCACCCCCCCCCCCAGAGACAGGGTGTGACAGTGTGTCTTTACTGCACTAACCGCCTCCTCCAGAGACAGGGTGTGACAGTGTGTCCTTACTGCACTAACCCCCTCCCCCAGAGACAGTGTGACAGTGTGTCCTTACTGCACTAACCCCCCTCCCCCAGAGACAGGGTGTGACAGTGTGTCCTTACTGCACTAACCCCCTCCTCCCCGAGAGACATGGTGTGACAGTGTGTCCTTACAGCACTAACCCCCTCCCCCAGAGACAGGGTGTGACAGTGTGTCCTTACTGCACTAACACCCCCCTCCCCCAGGGACAGGGTGTGACAGTGTGTCCTTACTGCACTAACCCCCTCCTCCAGAGACAGGGTGTGACAGTGTGTCCTTACTGCACTAACACCCCCCCCCCCCCCAGGGACAGGGTGTGATTGTGTGTCCTTACTGCACTAACCCCCTCCTCCAGAGACAGGGTGTGACAGTGTGTCCTTACTGCACTAACCCTCCTCCCCTTCCCCCCACCCCCCGAGACAGGGTGTGACAGTGTGTCCTTACTGCACTAACCCCCCTCCCCCAGAGACAGGGTGTGACAGTGTGTCCTTACTGCACTAACCCTCCTCCCCTTCCCCCCACCCCCAGAGACAGGGTGTGACAGTGTGTCCTTACTGCACTAACCCCCTCCTCCAGAGACAGGGTGTGACAGTGTGTCCTTACTGCACTAACCCCCCTCCCCTTCCCCCCACCCCCCGAGACAGGGTGTGACAGTGTGTCCTTACTGCACTAACCCCCCTCCCCCAGAGACAGGGTGTGACAGTGTGTCCTTACTGCACTAACAACCCCTCCCCCAGAGACAGGGTGTGACAGTGTGTCCTTACTGCACTAACCCCCTCCTCCAGAGACAGGGTGTGACAGTGTGTCCTTACTGCAATTACTCCCCTCCCCAACCCCCCCCCATCAGAGACAGGGTGTGACAGTGTGTCCTTACTGCACAAACCCCCTCCTCCAGAGACAGGGTGTGACAGTGTATCCTTACTGCACTAACCCCTCCCCAGAGACAGGGTGTGACAGTGTGTCCTTACTGCACTAACACCCCCCTCCCCGAGGGACTGGGTGTGACAGTGTGTCCTTACTGCACTAACCCCCCTCCCCTCCCCCACCCCCGGAGACAGGCTGTGACAGTGTGACCTTACTGCACTAACCCCCTCCCCCAGAGACAGGGTGTGACAATGTGTCCTTACTTCACTAACACCCCCCTCCCCCAGGAACAGGTGTGACAGTGTGTCCTTACTGCACTAACCCCCCTCCCCTCCCCCCCCCCCCCAGAGACAGGGTGTGACAGTGTGTCCTTACTGCACTAACTCCCCCCTCCCCCATAGACAGGTTGTGACAGTGTGTCCTTACTGCACTAACACCCCCCCTCCCCAGAGACAGGGTGTGACAGTGTGTCCTTACTGCATTAATCCCCTCCCCAGAGACAGGGTGTGACAGTGTGTCCTTACTGCACTAACACCCCCCTCCCCCAGAGACAGGGTGTGACAGTGTGTCCTTACTGCACTAACACCCCTCCCCCAGAGACAGGGTGTGACAGTTTGTCCTTACTGCACTAACACCCCCCGCCCCCTCCCCAGAGACAGGGTGTGACAGTGTGTCCTTACTGCACTAACACCCCTCCCCCAGAGACAGGGTGTGACAGTGCGTCCTTACTGCACTAACACCCCCCTCCCCCAGAGACAGGGTGTGACAGTGCGTCCTTACTGCACTAACCCCCTCCTCCAGAGACAGGGTGTGACAGTGTGTCCTTACTGCATTAACCCCCCTCCCCCAGAGACAGGGTGTGACAGTGTGTCCTTACTGCACTAACACCCTCCCCCTCCTCCAGAGACAGGGTGTGACAGTGTGTCCTTACTGCACTAACCCCCCTCCCCTCCCCCCCCCACCAGAGACAGGGTGTGACACTGTGTCCTTACTGCACTAACACCCCCCGCCCCCAGGAACAGGGTGTGACAGTGTGTCCTGACTGCACTAACCCCCCTCCCCTCCCCCTCCCCCCCAAGAGACAGGTTGTGACAGTGTGTCCTTACTGCACTACCCCCCCCGCCCTCCCCCAGAGACAGGGTGTGACAGTGTGTCCTTTCTGCACTAACCCTCCTCCCCCAGAGACAGGGTGTGACAGTGTGTCCTTTCTGCACTAACCCCCCTCCCCCAGAGACAGGGTGTGACAGTGTGTGCTTACTGCACTAACCCCCCTCCCCCAGAGACAGGGTGTGACAGTGTGTCCTTACTGCACTTACTCCCCTCCCCTCCGCCCCCCCCCCCCCCCAGAGACAGGGTGTGACAGTGTGTCCTTACTGCACTAACCGCCTCCTCCAGAGACAGGGTGTGACAGTGTGTCCTTACTGCACTAACACCCCCCTCCCCCAGGGACAGGGTGTGACAGTGTGTCCTTACTGCACTAACCCCCTCCTCCAGAGACAGGGTGTGACAGTGTGTCCTTACTGCACTAACACCCCCCCCCGCCCAGAGACAGGGTGTGATTGTGTGTCCTTACTGCACTAACCCCCCTCCCCCAGAGACAGGGTGTGACAGTGTGTCCTTACTGCACTAACACCCCCCGCCCCCCCCGCCAGAGACATCGTGTGATTGTGTGTCCTTACTGCACTAACACCCCCCTCCCCCAGAGACAGGGTGTGATTGTGTGTCCTTACTGCACTAACCCCCCCCCCCCCAGAGACAGGGTGTGACAGTGTGTCCTTAATGCACTAACACCCCCCCTCCCCGAGAGACAGGGTGTGACAGTGTGTCCTTACTGCACTAACCCTCCTCCCCCAGAGACAGGGTGTGACAGTGTGTCCTTACTGCACTAACCCCCTCCTCCAGAGACAGGGTGTGACAGTGTGTCCTTACTGCACTAACCCTCCTCCCCTTCCCCCCAACCCCCGAGACAGGGTGTGACAGTGTGTCCTTACTGCACTAACCCCCCTCCCCCAGAGACAGGGTGTGACAGTGCGTCCTTACTGCACTAACACCCCCCTCCCCCAGAGACAGGGTGTGACAGTGTGTCCTTACTGCACTAACCCCCTCCTCCAGAGACAGGGTGTGACAGTGTGTCCTTACTGCACTAACCCCCCTCCGCTTCCCCCCACCCCCCGAGACAGGGTGTGACAGTGTGTCCTTACTGCACTAACCCCCCTCCCCAGAGACAGGGTGTGATTGTGTGTCCTTACTGCACTAACACCCCCCTCCCCCAGAGACAGGGTGTGACAGTGTGTCCTTAATGCACTAACCCCCTCCCCCAGAGACAGGGTGTGACAGTGTGTCCTTACTGCACTAACCCCCCTCCCCCAGAGACAGGGTGTGACAGTGTGTCCTTACTGCACTAACACCCCCCTCCCCCAGAGACAGGGTGTGACAGTGTGTCCTTACTGCATTAACCCCCCTCCCCCAGAGACAGGGTGTGACAGTGTGTCCTTACTGCACTAACACCTCCCGCTCCCCCAGAGACAGGGTGTGACAGTGTGTCCTTACTGCACTAACCCCCTCCCCCAGAGACAGTGTGTGACAGTGTGTCCTTACTGCACTAACACCCCCCTCCCCCAGGGACAGGGTGTGACAGTGTGTCCTTACTGCACTAACCCCCTCCCCCAGAGACAGTGTGTGACAGTGTGTCCTTACTGCACTAACACCCCCCTCCTCCAGAGACAGGGTGTGACAGTGTGTCCTTACTGCACTAACCGCCTCCTCCAGAGACAGGGTGTGACAGTGTGTCCTTACTGCACTAACACCTCCCACTCCCCCAGAGACAGGGTGTGACAGTGTGTCCTTACTGCACTAACCCCCTCCCCCAGAGACAGTGTGTGACAGTGTGTCCTTACTGCACGAACCCCCCTCCCCCAGAGACAGGGTGTGACAGTGTGTCCTGACTGCACTAACCCCCTCCTCCAGAGACAGGGTGTGACAGTGTGTCCTTACTGCACTAACCCCCTCCTCCCCGAGAGAAATGGTGTGACATTGTGTCCTTACAGCACTAACCCCCTCCCCCAGAGACAGGGTGTGACAGTGTGTCCTTACTGCACTAACACCCCCCTCCCCCAGGGACAGGGTGTGACAGTGTGTCCTTACTGCACTAACACCCCCCCCTCCCAGAGACAGGGTGTGATTGTGTGTCCTTACTGCACTAACCACCCCCCCCCCCAGAGACAGGGTGTGACAATGTGTCCTGAGTGCACTAACACCCCTCCCCAGAGACAGGTCCTTACTGCACTAACTCCCCTCCCCCAGAGACAGGGTGTGACAGTGTGTCCCTACTGCACGAACCCCCGCCTCCAGAGACAGGGTGTGACAGTGTGTCCTTACTGCACTAACTCCCCTCCCCCAGAGACAGGGTGTGACAATGTGTCCTTACTGCACTAACCCCCCTCCCCAGAGACAGGGTGTGACAGTGTGTCCTTACTGCACTAACCCCCCACCCCTCCAGAGACAGGGTGTGACAATGTGTCCTTACTGCACTAACCCCCTCCCCCAGAGACAGGGTGTGACAATGTGTCCTTACTGCACGAACAGCATCCCTCCCCCAGAGACAGGGCGTGACAATGTGTCCTTACTGCACTAACCCCCCTCTCCCCCAGAGACAGGGTGTGACAGTGTGTCCTTACTGAACTAACTCCCCTCCCCCAGAGACAGGGTGTGACAATGTGTCCTTACTGCACTAACCCCCCTCCCCAGAGACAGGGTGTGACAGTGTGTCCTTACTGCACTAACCCCCTCCCCCAGAGACAGGGTGTGACAATGTGTCCTTACTGCACTAACCCCCTCCCCCAGAGACAGGGTGTGACAATGTGTCCTTACTGCACGAACAGCATCCCTCCCCCAGAGACAGGGCGTGACAATGTGTCCTTACTGCACTAACCCCCCTCTCCCCCAGAGACAGGGTGTGACAGTGTGTCCTTACTGAACTAACTCCCCTCCCCCAGAGACAGGGTGTGACAATGTGTCCTAACTGCACTAACACCCCCCTCCCCCAGAGACAGGGTGTGACAGTGTGTCCTTACTGCACTAACACCCCCCTCCCCCAGAGACAGGGTGTGACAGTGTGTCCTTACTGCACTAATCCCCTCCCCCAGAGACAGGGTGTGACAATGTGTCCTCAGTGCACTAACACCCCTCCCCAGAGATAGGTCCTTACTGCACTAACTCCCCTCCCCCAGAGACAGGGTGTGACAATGTGTCCTTTCTGCACTAACCCTCCTCCCCCAGAGACAGGGTGTGACAGTGTGTCCTTACTGCACTAACCCCCCTCCCCCAGAGACAGGGTGTGACAGTGTGTCCTTACTGCACTAACACCCCACCTCCCCCAGAGACAGGGTGTGACAGTGTGTCCTGACTGCACTAACTCTCCCCTCCCCCATAGACAGGGTGTGACAGTGTGTCCTTACTGCACTAACACACCCCTCCCCGGAGACAGGGTGTGACCGTGTGTCCTGACTGCACGAACCCCCTCCTCCAGAGACAGGGTGTGACAGTGTGTCCTTACTGCACTAACCCCCTCCTCCCCCAGAGACAGAGTGTGACAGTGTGTCATTACTGCACTAACCCCCTCCCCCAGAGACAGGGTGTGACAATGTGTCCTTACTTCACTAACACCCCCCTCCCCCAGGGACAGGGTGTGACAGTGTGTCCTTACTGCACTAACCCCCCTCCCCTCCCCCCCCCCAGAGACAGGGTGTGACAGTGTGTCCTTACTGCACTAACTCCCCCCTCCCCCATAGACAGGGTGTGACAGTGTGTCCTTACTGCACTAACAACCCCCTCCCCAGAGACAGGGTGTGACAGTGTGTCCTTACAGCACTAATCCCCTCCCCAGAGACAGGGTGTGACAGTGTGTCCTTACTGCACTAACACCCCCCGCCCCCTCCCCAGAGACAGGGTGTGACAGTGTGTCCTTACTGCACTAACCCCCCTCCCACAGAGACAGGGTGTGACAGTGTGTCCTTACTGCACTCACAACCCCCCTCCCCCAGAGACAGGGTGTGACAGTGTGTCCTTACTGCACTAACACCCCCCCTCCCCCAGAGACATGGTGTGACAGTGTGTCCTTACTGCACTAACACCCTCCCCCTCCCCCAGAGACAGGGTGTGACAGTGCGTCCATACTGCACTAACACCCCCCTCCCCCAGAGACAGGGTGTGACAGTGTGTCCTTACTGCACTAACCCCCTCCTCCAGAGACAGGGTGTGACAGTGTGTCCTTACTGCACTAACCCCCCTCCCCTCAGAGACAGGGTGTGACAGTTTGTCCTTACTGCACTAACACCCCCCGCCCCCTCCCCAGAGACAGGGTGTGACAGTGTGTCCTTACTGCACTAACACCCCTCCCCCAGAGACAGGGTGTGACAGTGCGTCCTTACTGCACTAACACCCCCCTCCCCCAGAGACAGGGTGTGACAGTGTGTCCTTACTGCACTAACCCCCTCCTCCAGAGACAGGGTGTGACAGTGTGTCCTTACTGCATTAACCCCCCTCCCCCAGAGACAGGGTGTGACAGTGTGTCCTTACTGCACTAACACCCTCCCCCTCCTCCAGAGACAGGGTGTGACAGTGTGTCCTTACTGCACTAACCCCCCTCCCCTCCCCCCCCCCACCAGAGACAGGGTGTGACACTGTGTCCTTACTGCACTAACCCCCTCCTCCCCGAGAGACATGGTGTGACATTGTGTCCTTACAGCACTAACCCCCTCCCCCAGAGACAGGGTGTGACAGTGTGTCCTTACTGCACTAACACCCCCCTCCCCCAGGGACAGGGTGTGACAGTGTGTCCTTACTGCACTAACCCCCTCCTCCAGAGACAGGGTGTGACAGTGTGTCCTGACTGCACTAACACCCCCCCCCCCCAGAGACAGGGTGTGATTGTGTGTCCTTACTGCACTAACCCCCCCCCCCCCAGAGACAGGGTGTGACAATGTGTCCTGAGTGCACTAACACCCCTCCCCAGAGACAGGTCCTTACTGCACTAACTCCCCTCCCCCAGAGACAGGGTGTGACAGTGTGTCCCTACTGCACGAACCCCCGCCTCCAGAGACAGGGTGTGACAGTGTGTCCTTACTGCACTAACTCCCCTCCCCCAGAGACAGGGTGTGACAATGTGTCCTTACTGCACTAACCCCCCTCCCCAGAGACAGGGTGTGACAGTGTGTCCTTACTGCACTAACCCCCCACCCCTCCAGAGACAGGGTGTGACAGTGTGTCCTTACTGCACTAACCCCCTCCCCCAGAGACAGGGTGTGACAATGTGTCCTTACTGCACTAACCCCCTCCCCCAGAGACAGGGTGTGACAATGTGTCCTTACTGCACGAACAGCATCCCTCCCCCAGAGACAGGGCGTGACAATGTGTCCTTACTGCACTAACCCCCCTCTCCCCCAGAGACAGGGTGTGACAGTGTGTCCTTACTGAACTTACTCCCCTCCCCCAGAGACAGGGTGTGACAATGTGTCCTAACTGCACTAACACCCCGCTCCCCCAGAGACAGGGTGTGACAGTGTGTCCTTACTGCACTAACACCCCCCTCCCCCAGAGACAGGGTGTGACAGTGTGTCCTTACTGCACTAATCCCCTCCCCCAGAGACAGGGTGTGACAATGTGTCCTCAGTGCACTAACACCCCTCCCCAGAGATAGGTCCTTACTGCACTAACTCCCCTCCCCCAGAGACAGGGTGTGACAATGTGTCCTTTCTGCACTAACCCCACCTCCCCCAGAGACAGGGTGTGACAGTGTGTCCTGACTGCACTAACTCTCCCCTCCCCCATAGACAGGGTGTGACAGTGTGTCCTTACTGCACTAACACACCCCTCCCCGGAGACAGGGTGTGACCGTGTGTCCTGACTGCACGAACCCCCTCCTCCAGAGACAGGGTGTGACAGTGTGTCCTTACTGCACTAACCCCCTCCTCCCCCAGAGACAGAGTGTGACAGTGTGTCCTTACTGCACTAACCCCCTCCCCCAGAGACAGGGTGTGACAATGTGTCCTTACTTCACTAACACCCCCCTCCCCCAGGGACAGGGTGTGACAGTGTGTCCTTACTGCACTAACCCCCCTCCCCTCCCCCCCCCAGAGACAGGGTGTGACAGTGTGTCCTTACTGCACTAACTCCCCCCTCCCCCATAGACAGGGTGTGACAGTGTGTCCTTACTGCACTAACAACCCCCTCCCCAGAGACAGGGTGTGACAGTGTGTCCTTACAGCACTAATCCCCTCCCCAGAGACAGGGTGTGACAGTGTGTCCTTACTGCACTAACACCCCCCGCCCCCTCCCCAGAGACAGGGTGTGACAGTGTGTCCTTACTGCACTAACCCCCCTCCCACAGAGACAGGGTGTGACAGTGTGTCCTTACTGCACTCACAACCCCCCTCCCCCAGAGACAGGGTGTGACAGTGTGTCCTTACTGCACTAACCCCCCTCCCCCAGAGACAGGGTGTGACAGTGCGTCCTTACTGCACTAACACCCCCCTCCCCCAGAGACAGGGTGTGACAGTGTGTCCTTACTGCACTAACCCCCCTCCCCCAGAGACAGGGTGTGACAGTGTGTCCTTACTGCACTTACTCCCCTCCCCTCCGCCCCCCCCCCTGAGACAGGGTGTGACAGTGTGTCCTTACTGCACTAACCGCCTCCTCCAGAGACAGGGTGTGACAGTGTGTCCTTACTGCACTAACACCTCCCGCTCCCCCAGAGACAGGGTGTGACAGTGTGTCCTGACTGCACTAACCCCCTCCCCCAGAGACAGTGTGTGACAGTGTGTCCTTACTGCACTAACCCCCCTCCCCCAGAGACAGGGTGTGACAGTGTGTCCTTACTGCACTAACCCCCTCCTCCAGAGACAGGGTGTGACGGTGTGTCCTTACTGCACTAACCCCCTCCTCCCCGAGAGACATGGTGTGACAGTGTGTCCTTACAGCACTAACCCCCTCCCCCAGAGACAGGGTGTGACAGTGTGTCCTTACTGCACTAACACCCCCCTCCCCCAGGGACAGGGTGTGACAGTGTGTCCTTACTGCACTAACCCCCTCCTCCAGAGACAGGGTGTGACAGTGTGTCCTTACTGCACTAACCCCCTCCTCCAGAGACAGGGTGTGACAGTGTGTCCTTACTGCACTAACACCCCCCTCCCCCAGAGACAGGGTGTGACAGTGTGTCCTTATTGCACTAACCCCCTCCTCCAGAGACAGGGTGTGACAGTGTGTCCTTACTGCACTAACACCGCCCCCCCCCCCCCCGCCAGAGACAGGGTGTGATTGTGTGTCCTTACTGCACTAACACCCCCCTCCCCCAGAGACAGGGTGTGATTGTGTGTCCTTACTGCACTAACCCCCCCCCCGCCCCAGAGACAGGGTGTGACAGTGTGTCCTTAATGCACTAACACCCCCCCTCCCCGAGAGACAGGGTGTGACAGTGTGTCCTTACTGCACTAACCCTCCTCCCCCAGAGACAGGGTGTGACAGTGTGTCCTTACTGCACTAACCCCCTCCTCCAGAGACAGGGTGTGACAGTGTGTCCTTACTGCACTAACCCTCCTCCCCTTCCCCCCACCCCCCGAGACAGGGTGTGACAGTGTGTCCTTACTGCACTAACGCCCCTCCCCCAGAGACAGGGTGTGACAGTGCGTCCTTACTGCACTAACACCCCCCTCCCCCAGAGACAGGGTGTGACAGTGTGTCCTTACTGCACTAACCCCCTCCTCCAGAGACAGGGTGTGACAGTGTGTCCTTACTGCACTAACCCCCCTCCCCTTCCCCCCACCCCCCGAGACAGGGTGTGACAGTGTGTCCTTACTGCACTAACCCCCCTCCCCCAGAGACAGGGTGTGACAGTGTGTCCTTACTGCACTAACAACCCCTCCCCCAGAGACAGGGTGTGACAGTGTGTCCTTACTGCACTAACCCCCTCCTCCAGAGACAGGGTGTGACAGTGTGTCCTTACTGCAATTACTCCCCTCCCCAACCCCCCCCCATCAGAGACAGGGTGTGACAGTGTATCCTTACTGCACAAACCCCCTCCTCCCCCAGAGACAGGGTGTGACAGTGTGTCCTTACTGCACTAACCCCTCCCCAGAGACAGGGTGTGACAGTGTGTCCTTACTGCACTAACACCCCCCTCCCCCAGGGACTGGGTGTGACAGTGTGTCCTTACTGCACTAACCCCCCTCCCCTCCCCCACCCCCAGAGACAGGCTGTGACAGTGTGACCTTACTGCACTAAACCCCTCCCCCAGAGACAGGGTGTGACAGTGTGTCCTTACTGCACTAACCCCCCTCCCCTCCCCCCCCCCCAGAGACAGGGTGTGACAGTGTATCCTTACTGCACTAACTCCCCCCTCCCCCATAGACAGGTTGTGACAGTGTGTCCTTACTGCACTAACACCCCCCTCCCCAGAGACAGGGTGTGACAGTGTGTCCTTACTGCATTAATCCCCTCCCCAGAGACAGGGTGTGACAGTGTGTCCTTACTGCACTAACACCCCCCGCCCCCTCCCCAGAGACAGGGTGTGACAGTGTGTCCTTACTGCACTAACCCCCCTCCCCCAGAGACAGGGTGTGACAGTGTGTCCTTACTGCACTCACACCCCCCCTCCCCCAGAGACAGGGTGTGACAGTGTGTCCTTACTGCACTAACCCCCCTCCCCCAGAGACAGGGTGTGACAGTGTGTCCTTACTGCACTAACCCCCCTCCCCCAGAGACAGGGTGTGACAATGTGTCCTTACTGCACTAACCCCCCTCCCCCAGAGACAGGGTGTGACAGTGTGTCCTTACTGCACTAACACCCCCCTCCCCCAGAGACAGGGTGTGACAGTGTGTCCTTACTGCACTAACCCCCTCCTCCAGAGACAGGATGTGACAGTGTGTCCTTACTGCACTAACCCCCCTCCCCTCAGAGACAGGGTGTGACAGTGTGTCCTTACTGCACTAACCCCCTACTCCAGAGACAGGGTGTGGCAGTTTGTCCTTACTGCACTAACACCCCCCCCGCCCCCTCCCCAGAGACAGGGTGTGACAGTGTGTCCTTACTGCACTAACCCCCTCCCCCAGAGACAGGGTGTGACAATGTGTCCTTACTGCACTAACCCCCCTCCCCAGAGACAGGGTGTGACAGTGTGTCCTTACTGCACTAACCCCCCACCCCTCCAGAGACAGGGTGTGACAGTGTGTCCTTACTGCACTAACCCCCTCCCCCAGAGACAGGGTGTGACAATGTGTCCTTACTGCACTGACTCCCTCCCCCAGAGACAGGGTGTGACAATGTGTCCTTACTGCACGAACACCATCCCTCCCCCAGAGACAGGGCGTGACAATGTGTCCTTACTGCACTAATCCCCTCCCCCAGAGACAGGGTGTGACAATGTGTACTTACTGCACTAACCCCCCTCTCCCCCAGAGACAGGGTGTGACAATGTGTCCTTACTGCACTAATCCCCTCCCCCAGAGACAGGGTGTGACAGTGTGTCCTTACTGCACTAACACCCCCCGCCCCCTCCCCAGAGACAGGGTGTGACAGTGTGTCCTTACTGCACTAACCCCCCCCCCCTCCCCCAGAGACAGGGTGTGACAGTGTGTCCTTACTGCACTAACCATCCTCCCCCAGAGACAGGGTGTGACAGTGTGTCCTTACTGCACTAACCCCCCTCCCCTCCGCCCCCCCACCAGGAACAGGGTGTGACAGTGTGTCCTTACTGCACTAACCCCACTCCCCCAGAGACAGGGTGTGACAGTGTGTCCTTACTGCACTTACTCCCCTCCCCTCCGCCCCCCCCCCCCAGAGACAGGGTGTGACAGTGTGTCCTTACTGCACTAACCCCCTCCCCCAGAGACAGTGTGTGACAGTGTGTCCTTACTGCAGTGACCCCCCTCCCCCAGAGACAGGGCGTGACAGTGTGTCCTTACTGCACTAACCCCCCCACGCCCCTCCCCCAGAGACAGGGTGTGACAGTGTGTCCTTTCTGCACTAACCCTCCTCCCCCAGAGACAGGGTGTGACAGTGTGTCCTTACTGCACTAACCCCCCTCCCCCAGAGACAGGGTGTGACAGTGTGTCCTTACTGCACTTACTCCCCTCCCCTCCGCCCCCCCCCCCAGAGACAGGGTGTGACAGTGTGTCCTTACTGCACTAACCCCCTCCCCCAGAGACAGTGTGTGACAGTGTGTCCTTACTGCAGTAACCCCCCTCCCCCAGAGACAGGGTGTGACAGTGTGTCCTTACTGCACTAACTCCCCTCCCCCAGAGACAGGGTGTGACAATGTGTCCTTACTGCACTAACCCCCCTCCCCAGAGACAGGGTGTGACAGTGTGTCCTTACTGCACTAACCCCCCACCCCTCCAGAGACAGGGTGTGACAGTGTGTCCTTACTGCACTAACCCCCTCCCCCAGAGACAGGGTGTGACAATGTGTCCTTACTGCACTAACCCCCTCCCCCAGAGACAGGGTGTGACAATGTGTCCTTACTGCACGAACAGCATCCCTCCCCCAGAGACAGGGCGTGACAATGTGTCCTTACTGCACTAACCCCCCTCTCCCCCAGAGACAGGGTGTGACAGTGTGTCCTTACTGAACTTACTCCCCTCCCCCAGAGACAGGGTGTGACAATGTGTCCTAACTGCACTAACACCCCGCTCCCCCAGAGACAGGGTGTGACAGTGTGTCCTTACTGCACTAACACCCCCCTCCCCCAGAGACAGGGTGTGACAGTGTGTCCTTACTGCACTAATCCCCTCCCCCAGAGACAGGGTGTGACAATGTGTCCTCAGTGCACTAACACCCCTCCCCAGAGATAGGTCCTTACTGCACTAACTCCCCTCCCCCAGAGACAGGGTGTGACAATGTGTCCTTTCTGCACTAACCCCACCTCCCCCAGAGACAGGGTGTGACAGTGTGTCCTGACTGCACTAACTCTCCCCTCCCCCATAGACAGGGTGTGACAGTGTGTCCTTACTGCACTAACACACCCCTCCCCGGAGACAGGGTGTGACCGTGTGTCCTGACTGCACGAACCCCCTCCTCCAGAGACAGGGTGTGACAGTGTGTCCTTACTGCACTAACCCCCTCCTCCCCCAGAGACAGAGTGTGACAGTGTGTCCTTACTGCACTAACCCCCTCCCCCAGAGACAGGGTGTGACAATGTGTCCTTACTTCACTAACACCCCCCTCCCCCAGGGACAGGGTGTGACAGTGTGTCCTTACTGCACTAACCCCCCTCCCCTCCCCCCCCCAGAGACAGGGTGTGACAGTGTGTCCTTACTGCACTAACTCCCCCCTCCCCCATAGACAGGGTGTGACAGTGTGTCCTTACTGCACTAACAACCCCCTCCCCAGAGACAGGGTGTGACAGTGTGTCCTTACAGCACTAATCCCCTCCCCAGAGACAGGGTGTGACAGTGTGTCCTTACTGCACTAACACCCCCCGCCCCCTCCCCAGAGACAGGGTGTGACAGTGTGTCCTTACTGCACTAACCCCCCTCCCACAGAGACAGGGTGTGACAGTGTGTCCTTACTGCACTCACAACCCCCCTCCCCCAGAGACAGGGTGTGACAGTGTGTCCTTACTGCACTAACCCCCCTCCCCCAGAGACAGTGTGTGACAGTGCGTCCTTACTGCACTAACACCCCCCTCCCCCAGAGACAGGGTGTGACAGTGTGTCCTTACTGCACTAACCCCCCTCCCCCAGAGACAGGGTGTGACAGTGTGTCCTTACTGCACTTACTCCCCTCCCCTCCGCCCCCCCCCCCTGAGACAGGGTGTGACAGTGTGTCCTTACTGCACTAACCGCCTCCTCCAGAGACAGGGTGTGACAGTGTGTCCTTACTGCACTAACACCTCCCGCTCCCCCAGAGACAGGGTGTGACAGTGTGTCCTGACTGCACTAACCCCCTCCCCCAGAGACAGTGTGTGACAGTGTGTCCTTACTGCACTAACCCCCCTCCCCCAGAGACAGGGTGTGACAGTGTGTCCTTACTGCACTAACCCCCTCCTCCAGAGACAGGGTGTGACGGTGTGTCCTTACTGCACTAACCCCCTCCTCCCCGAGAGACATGGTGTGACAGTGTGTCCTTACAGCACTAACCCCCTCCCCCAGAGACAGGGTGTGACAGTGTGTCCTTACTGCACTAACACCCCCCTCCCCCAGGGACAGGGTGTGACAGTGTGTCCTTACTGCACTAACCCCCTCCTCCAGAGACAGGGTGTGACAGTGTGTCCTTACTGCACTAACCCCCTCCTCCAGAGACAGGGTGTGACAGTGTGTCCTTACTGCACTAACACCCCCCTCCCCCAGAGACAGGGTGTGACAGTGTGTCCTTATTGCACTAACCCCCTCCTCCAGAGACAGGGTGTGACAGTGTGTCCTTACTGCACTAACACCGCCCCCCCTCCCCCCCGCCAGAGACAGGGTGTGATTGTGTGTCCTTACTGCACTAACACCCCCCTCCCCCAGAGACAGGGTGTGATTGTGTGTCCTTACTGCACTAACCCCCCCCCCGCCCCAGAGACAGGGTGTGACAGTGTGTCCTTAATGCACTAACACCCCCCCTCCCCGAGAGACAGGGTGTGACAGTGTGTCCTTACTGCACTAACCCTCCTCCCCCAGAGACAGGGTGTGACAGTGTGTCCTTACTGCACTAACCCCCTCCTCCAGAGACAGGGTGTGACAGTGTGTCCTTACTGCACTAACCCTCCTCCCCTTCCCCCCACCCCCCGAGACAGGGTGTGACAGTGTGTCCTTACTGCACTAACGCCCCTCCCCCAGAGACAGGGTGTGACAGTGCGTCCTTACTGCACTAACACCCCCCTCCCCCAGAGACAGGGTGTGACAGTGTGTCCTTACTGCACTAACCCCCTCCTCCAGAGACAGGGTGTGACAGTGTGTCCTTACTGCACTAACCCCCCTCCCCTTCCCCCCACCCCCCGAGACAGGGTGTGACAGTGTGTCCTTACTGCACTAACCCCCCTCCCCCAGAGACAGGGTGTGACAGTGTGTCCTTACTGCACTAACAACCCCTCCCCCAGAGACAGGGTGTGACAGTGTGTCCTTACTGCACTAACCCCCTCCTCCAGAGACAGGGTGTGACAGTGTGTCCTTACTGCAATTACTCCCCTCCCCAACCCCCCCCCATCAGAGACAGGGTGTGACAGTGTGTCCTTACTGCACAACACCCCTCCTCCAGAGACAGGGTGTGACAGTGTATCCTTACTGCACAAACCCCCTCCTCCCCCAGAGACCGGGTGTGACAGTGTGTCCTTACTGCACTAACCCCTCCCCAGAGACAGGGTGTGACAGTGTGTCCTTACTGCACTAACACCCCCCTCCCCCAGGGACTGGGTGTGACAGTGTGTCCTTACTGCACTAACCCCCCTCCCCTCCCCCACCCCCAGAGACAGGCTGTGACAGTGTGACCTTACTGCACTAAACCCCTCCCCCAGAGACAGGGTGTGACAGTGTGTCCTTACTGCACTAACTCCCCTCCCCCAGAGACAGGGTGAGACAGTGTGTCCTTACTGCACTAACTCCCCCCTCCCCCATAGACAGGTTGTGACAGTGTGTCCTTACTGCACTAACACCCCCCTCCCCAGAGACAGGGTGTGACAGTGTGTCCTTACTGCATTAATCCCCTCCCCAGAGACAGGGTGTGACAGTGTGTCCTTACTGCACTAACACCCCCCGCCCCCTCCCCAGAGACAGGGTGTGACAGTGTGTCCTTACTGCACTAACCCCCCTCCCCCAGAGACAGGGTGTGACAGTGTGTCCTTACTGCACTCACACCCCCCCTCCCCCAGAGACAGGGTGTGACAGTGTGTCCTTACTGCACTAACCCCCCTCCCCCAGAGACAGGGTGTGACAGTGTGTCCTTACTGCACTAACCCCCCTCCCCCAGAGACAGGGTGTGACAATGTGTCCTTACTGCACTAACCCCCCTCCCCCAGAGACAGGGTGTGACAGTGTGTCCTTACTGCACTAACACCCCCCTCCCCCAGAGACAGGGTGTGACAGTGTGTCCTTACTGCACTAACCCCCTCCTCCAGAGACAGGATGTGACAGTGTGTCCTTACTGCACTAACCCCCCTCCCCTCAGAGACAGGGTGTGACAGTGTGTCCTTACTGCACTAACCCCCTACTCCAGAGACAGGGTGTGACAGTGTGTCCTTACTGCACTAACACCCCCCCCGCCCCCTCCCCAGAGACAGGGTGTGACAGTGTGTCCTTACTGCACTAACCCCCTCCCCCAGAGACAGGGTGTGACAATGTGTCCTTACTGCACTAACCCCCCTCCCCAGAGACAGGGTGTGACAGTGTGTCCTTACTGCACTAACCCCCCACCCCTCCAGAGACAGGGTGTGACAGTGTGTCCTTACTGCACTAACCCCCTCCCCCAGAGACAGGGTGTGACAATGTGTCCTTACTGCACTGACTCCCTCCCCCAGAGACAGGGTGTGACAATGTGTCCTTACTGCACGAACACCATCCCTCCCCCAGAGACAGGGCGTGACAATGTGTCCTTACTGCACTAATCCCCTCCCCCAGAGACAGGGTGTGACAATGTGTACTTACTGCACTAACCCCCCTCTCCCCCAGAGACAGGGTGTGACAATGTGTCCTTACTGCACTAATCCCCTCCCCAGAGACAGGGTGTGACAGTGTGTCCTTACTGCACTAACACCCCCCGCCCCCTCCCCAGAGACAGGGTGTGACAGTGTGTCCTTACTGCACTAACCCCCCCCGCCTCCCCCAGAGACAGGGTGTGACAGTGTGTCCTTACTGCACTAACCATCCTCCCCCAGAGACAGGGTGTGACAGTGTGTCCTTACTGCACTAACCCCCCTCCCCTCCGCCCCCCCACCAGGAACAGGGTGTGACAGTGTGTCCTTACTGCACTAACCCCACTCCCCTCCCCCCCCCCCCAGAGACAAGTTGTGACAGTGTGTCCTTACTGCACTACCCCCCCCCCGCCCCTCCCCCAGAGACAGGGTGTGACAGTGTGTCCTTTCTGCACTAACCCTCCTCCCCCAGAGACAGGGTGTGACAGTGTGTCCTTACTGCAGTGACCCCCCTCCCCCAGAGACAGGGCGTGACAGTGTGTCCTTACTGCACTAACCCCCCCCCGCCCCTCCCCCAGAGACAGGGTGTGACAGTGTGTCCTTTCTGCACTAACCCTCCTCCCCCAGAGACAGGGTGTGACAGTGTGTCCTTACTGCACTAACCCCCCTCCCCCAGAGACAGGGTGTGACAGTGTGTCCTTACTGCACTTACTCCCCTCCCCTCCGCCCCCCCCCCAGAGACAGGGTGTGACAGTGTGTCCTTACTGCACTAACCCCCTCCCCCAGAGACAGTGTGTGACAGTGTGTCCTTACTGCAGTAACCCCCCTCCCCCAGAGACAGGGTGTGACAGTGTGTCCTTACTGCACTAACCCCCTCCTCCAGAGACAGGGTGTGACAGTGTGTCCTTACTGCACTAACCTCCTCCTCCCCCAGGGACAGGGTGTGACAGTGTGTCCTTACTGCACTAACCCCCTCCTCCAGAGACAGGGTGTGACAATGTGTCCTAACTGCACTAACTCCCCACTCCCCCAGAGACAGGGTGTGACAGTGTGTCCTTACTGCACTAACACCCCCCTCCCCCAGAGACAGGGTGTGACAGTGTGTCCTTACTGCATTAACCCCCTCCCCCAGAGACAGTGTGTGACAGTGTGTCCTTACTGCACTAACACCCCCCTCCCCCAGGGACAGGGTGTGACAGTGTGTCCTTACTGCACTAACCCCCTCCTCCAGAGACAGGGTGTGACAGTGTGTCCTTACTGCACTAACCGCCTCCTCCAGAGACAGGGTGTGACAGTGTGTCCTTACTGCACTAACACCTCCCGCTCCCCCAGAGACACGGTGTGACAGTGTGTCCTTACTGCACTAACCCCCTCCCCCAGAGACAGTGTGTGACAGTGTGTCCTTACTGCACGAACCCCCCTCCCCCAGAGACAGGGTGTGACAGTGTGTCCTGACTGCACTAACCCCCTCCTCCAGAGACAGGGTGTGACAGTGTGTCCTTACTGCACTAACCCCCTCCTCCCCGAGAGACATGGTGTGACATTGTGTCCTTACAGCACTAACCCCCTCCCCCAGAGACAGGGTGTGACAGTGTGTCCTTACTGCACTAACACCCCCCTCCCCCAGGGACAGGGTGTGACAGTGTGTCCTTACTGCACTAACCCCCTCCTCCAGAGACAGGGTGTGACAGTGTGTCCTGACTGCACTAACACCCCCCCCCCCCAGAGACAGGGTGTGATTGTGTGTCCTTACTGCACTAACCCCCCCCCCCCCCCAGAGACAGGGTGTGACAATGTGTCCTGAGTGCACTAACACCCCTCCCCAGAGACAGGTCCTTACTGCACTAACTCCCCTCCCCCAGAGACAGGGTGTGACAGTGTGTCCCTACTGCACGAACCCCCGCCTCCAGAGACAGGGTGTGACAGTGTGTCCTTACTGCACTAACTCCCCTCCCCCAGAGACAGGGTGTGACAATGTGTCCTTACTGCACTAACCCCCCTCCCCAGAGACAGGGTGTGACAGTGTGTCCTTACTGCACTAACCCCCCACCCCTCCAGAGACAGGGTGTGACAGTGTGTCCTTACTGCACTAACCCCCTCCCCCAGAGACAGGGTGTGACAATGTGTCCTTACTGCACTAACCCCCTCCCCCAGAGACAGGGTGTGACAATGTGTCCTTACTGCACGAACAGCATCCCTCCCCCAGAGACAGGGCGTGACAATGTGTCCTTACTGCACTAACCCCCCTCTCCCCCAGAGACAGGGTGTGACAGTGTGTCCTTACTGAACTTACTCCCCTCCCCCAGAGACAGGGTGTGACAATGTGTCCTAACTGCACTAACACCCCGCTCCCCCAGAGACAGGGTGTGACAGTGTGTCCTTACTGCACTAACACCCCCCTCCCCCAGAGACAGGGTGTGACAGTGTGTCCTTACTGCACTAATCCCCTCCCCCAGAGACAGGGTGTGACAATGTGTCCTCAGTGCACTAACACCCCTCCCCAGAGATAGGTCCTTACTGCACTAACTCCCCTCCCCCAGAGACAGGGTGTGACAATGTGTCCTTTCTGCACTAACCCCACCTCCCCCAGAGACAGGGTGTGACAGTGTGTCCTGACTGCACTAACTCTCCCCTCCCCCATAGACAGGGTGTGACAGTGTGTCCTTACTGCACTAACACACCCCTCCCCGGAGACAGGGTGTGACCGTGTGTCCTGACTGCACGAACCCCCTCCTCCAGAGACAGGGTGTGACAGTGTGTCCTTACTGCACTAACCCCCTCCTCCCCCAGAGACAGAGTGTGACAGTGTGTCCTTACTGCACTAATCCCCTCCCCCAGAGACAGGGTGTGACAATGTGTCCTTACTTCACTAACACCCCCCTCCCCCAGGGACAGGGTGTGACAGTGTGTCCTTACTGCACTAACCCCCCTCCCCTCCCCCCCCCAGAGACAGGGTGTGACAGTGTGTCCTTACTGCACTAACTCCCCCCTCCCCCATAGACAGGGTGTGACAGTGTGTCCTTACTGCACTAACAACCCCCTCCCCAGAGACAGGGTGTGACAGTGTGTCCTTACAGCACTAATCCCCTCCCCAGAGACAGGGTGTGACAGTGCGTCCTTACTGCACTAACACCCCCCTCCCCCAGAGACAGGGTGTGACAGTGTGTCCTTACTGCACTAACCCCCCTCCCCCAGAGACAGGGTGTGACAGTGTGTCCTTACTGCACTTACTCCCCTCCCCTCCGCCCCCCCCCCTGAGACAGGGTGTGACAGTGTGTCCTTACTGCACTAACCGCCTCCTCCAGAGACAGGGTGTGACAGTGTGTCCTTACTGCACTAACACCTCCCGCTCCCCCAGAGACAGGGTGTGACAGTGTGTCCTGACTGCACTAACCCCCTCCCCCAGAGACAGTGTGTGACAGTGTGTCCTTACTGCACTAACCCCCCTCCCCCAGAGACAGGGTGTGACAGTGTGTCCTTACTGCACTAACCCCCTCCTCCAGAGACAGGGTGTGACGGTGTGTCCTTACTGCACTAACCCCCTCCTCCCCGAGAGACATGGTGTGACAGTGTGTCCTTACAGCACTAACCCCCTCCCCCAGAGACAGGGTGTGACAGTGTGTCCTTACTGCACTAACACCCCCCTCCCCCAGGGACAGGGTGTGACAGTGTGTCCTTACTGCACTAACCCCCTCCTCCAGAGACAGGGTGTGACAGTGTGTCCTTACTGCACTAACACCCCCCTCCCCCAGAGACAGGGTGTGACAGTGTGTCCTTATTGCACTAACCCCCTCCTCCAGAGACAGGGTGTGACAGTGTGTCCTTACTGCACTAACACCGCCCCCCCCCCCCCCCCCGCCAGAGACAGGGTGTGATTGTGTGTCCTTACTGCACTAACACCCCCCTCCCCCAGAGACAGGGTGTGATTGTGTGTCCTTACTGCACTAACCCCCCCCCCGCCCCAGAGACAGGGTGTGACAGTGTGTCCTTAATGCACTAACACCCCCCCTCCCCGAGAGACAGGGTGTGACAGTGTGTCCTTACTGCACTAACCCTCCTCCCCCAGAGACAGGGTGTGACAGTGTGTCCTTACTGCACTAACCCCCTCCTCCAGAGACAGGGTGTGACAGTGTGTCCTTACTGCACTAACCCTCCTCCCCTTCCCCCCACCCCCCGAGACAGGGTGTGACAGTGTGTCCTTACTGCACTAACGCCCCTCCCCCAGAGACAGGGTGTGACAGTGCGTCCTTACTGCACTAACACCCCCCTCCCCCAGAGACAGGGTGTGACAGTGTGTCCTTACTGCACTAACCCCCTCCTCCAGAGACAGGGTGTGACAGTGTGTCCTTACTGCACTAACCCCCCTCCCCTTCCCCCCACCCCCCGAGACAGGGTGTGACAGTGTGTCCTTACTGCACTAACCCCCCTCCCCCAGAGACAGGGTGTGACAGTGTGTCCTTACTGCACTAACAACCCCTCCCCCAGAGACAGGGTGTGACAGTGTGTCCTTACTGCACTAACCCCCTCCTCCAGAGACAGGGTGTGACAGTGTGTCCTTACTGCAATTACTCCCCTCCCCAACCCCCCCCCCATCAGAGACAGGGTGTGACAGTGTGTCCTTACTGCACAACACCCCTCCTCCAGAGACAGGGTGTGACAGTGTATCCTTACTGCACAAACCCCCTCCTCCCCCAGAGACAGGGTGTGACAGTGTGTCCTTACTGCACTAACCCCTCCCCAGAGACAGGGTGTGACAGTGTGTCCTTACTGCACTAACACCCCCCTCCCCCAGAGACAGGGTGTGACAGTGTGTCCTTACTGCACTAACACCCCCCTCCCCCAGGGACTGGGTGTGACAGTGTGTCCTTACTGCACTAACCCCCCTCCCCTCCCCCACCCCCAGAGACAGGCTGTGACAGTGTGACCTTACTGCACTAAACCCCTCCCCCAGAGACAGGGTGTGACAGTGTGTCCTTACTGCACTAACTCCCCTCCCCCAGAGACAGGGTGTGACAGTGTGTCCTTACTGCACTAACCCCCCTCCCCCAGAGACAGGGTGTGACAGTGTGTCGTTACTGCACTAACACCTCCCCCAGAGACAGGGTGTGACAGTGTGTCCTTACTGCACTAACCCCCCTCCCCTCCCCCCCCCCCAGAGACAGGGTGTGACAGTGTGTCCTTACTGCACTAACTCCCCCCTCCCCCATAGACAGGTTGTGACAGTGTGTCCTTACTGCACTAACACCCCCCTCCCCAGAGACAGGGTGTGACAGTGTGTCCTTACTGCACTAACACCCCCCGCCCCCCCCCCAGAGACAGGGTGTGACAGTGTGTCCTTACTGCACTAACTCCCCCCTCCCCCATAGACAGGTTGTGACAGTGTGTCCTTACTGCACTAACACCCCCCTCCCCAGAGACAGGGTGTGACAGTGTGTCCTTACTGCACTAACACCCCCCGCCCCCTCCCCAGAGACAGGGTGTGACAGTGTGTCCTTACTGCACTAACCCCCCTCCCCCAGAGACAGGGTGTGACAGTGTGTCCTTACTGCACTCACACCCCCCCTCCCCCAGAGACAGGGTGTGACAGTGTGTCCTTACTGCACTAACCCCCCTCCCCCAGAGACAGGGTGTGACAGTGTGTCCTTACTGCACTAACCCCCCTCCCCCAGAGACAGGGTGTGACAATGTGTCCTTACTGCACTAACCCCCCTCCCCCAGAGACAGGGTGTGACAGTGTGTCCTTACTGCACTAACACCCCCCTCCCCCAGAGACAGGGTGTGACAGTGTGTCCTTACTGCACTAACCCCCTCCTCCAGAGACAGGATGTGACAGTGTGTCCTTACTGCACTAACCCCCCTCCCCTCAGAGACAGGGTGTGACAGTGTGTCCTTACTGCACTAACACCCCCCCCCGCCCCCTCCCCAGAGACAGGGTGTGACAGTGTGTCCTTACTGCACTAACCCCCTCCCCCAGAGACAGGGTGTGACAATGTGTCCTTACTGCACTAACCCCCCTCCCCAGAGACAGGGTGTGACAGTGTGTCCTTACTGCACTAACCCCCCACCCCTCCAGAGACAGGGTGTGACAGTGTGTCCTTACTGCACTAACCCCCTCCCCCAGAGACAGGGTGTGACAATGTGTCCTTACTGCACTGACTCCCTCCCCCAGAGACAGGGTGTGACAATGTGTCCTTACTGCACGAACACCATCCCTCCCCCAGAGACAGGGCGTGACAATGTGTCCTTACTGCACTAATCCCCTCCCCCAGAGACAGGGTGTGACAATGTGTACTTACTGCACTAACCCCCCTCTCCCCCAGAGACAGGGTGTGACAGTGTGTCCTTACTGCACTAACCCCCCCCCCCTCCCCCAGAGACAGGGTGTGACAGTGTGTCCTTACTGCACTAACCATCCTCCCCCAGAGACAGGGTGTGACAGTGTGTCCTTACTGCACTAACCCCCCTCCCCTCCGCCCCCCCACCAGGAACAGGGTGTGACAGTGTGTCCTTACTGCACTAACCCCACTCCCCTCCCCCCCCCCCCCAGAGACAAGTTGTGACAGTGTGTCCTTACTGCACTACCCCCCCCCCGCCCCTCCCCCAGAGACAGGGTGTGACAGTGTGTCCTTTCTGCACTAACCCTCCTCCCCCAGAGACAGGGTGTGACAGTGTGTCCTTACTGCACTAATCCCCCTCCCCCAGAGACAGGGTGTGACAGTGTGTCCTTACTGCACTTACTCCCCTCCCCTCCGCCCCCCCCCCCCCCAGAGACAGGGTGTGACAGTGTGTCCTTACTGCACTAACCCCCTCCCCCAGAGACAGTGTGTGACAGTGTGTCCTTACTGCAGTGACCCCCCTCCCCCAGAGACAGGGCGTGACAGTGTGTCCTTACTGCACTAACCCCCCCCCGCCCCTCCCCCAGAGACAGGGTGTGACAGTGTGTCCTTTCTGCACTAACCCTCCTCCCCCAGAGACAGGGTGTGACAGTGTGTCCTTACTGCACTAACCCCCCTCCCCCAGAGACAGGGTGTGACAGTGTGTCCTTACTGCACTTACTCCCCTCCCCTCCGCCCCCCCCCCCAGAGACAGGGTGTGACAGTGTGTCCTTACTGCACTAACCCCCTCCCCCAGAGACAGTGTGTGACAGTGTGTCCTTACTGCAGTAACCCCCCTCCCCCAGAGACAGGGTGTGACAGTGTGTCCTTACTGCACTAACCCCCTCCTCCAGAGACAGGGTGTGACAGTGTGTCCTTACTGCACTAACCTCCTCCTCCCCCAGGGACAGGGTGTGACAGTGTGTCCTTACTGCACTAACCCCCTCCTCCAGAGACAGGGTGTGACAATGTGTCCTAACTGCACTAACTCCCCCCTCCCCCAGAGACAGGGTGTGACAGTGTGTCCTTACTGCACTAACACCCCCCTCCCCCAGAGACAGGGTGTGACAGTGTGTCCTTACTGCACTAATCCCCTCCCCCAGAGACAGGGTGTGACAATGTGTCCTCAGTGCACTAACACCCCTCCCCAGAGATAGGTCCTTACTGCACTAACTCCCCTCCCCCAGAGACAGGGTGTGACAATGTGTCCTTTCTGCACTAACCCTCCTCCTCCAGAGACAGGGTGTGAAAGTGTGTCCTTACTGCACTAACCCACCTCCCCCAGAGACAGGGTGTGGCAGTGTGTCCTTACTGCACTAACACCCCACCTCCCCCAGAGACAGGGTGTGACAGTGTGTCCTGACTGCACTAACTCCCCCCTCCCCCATAGACAGGGTGTGACAGTGTGTCCTTACTGCACTAACCCCCCTCCCCGGAGACAGGATGTGACAGTGTGTCCTGACTGCACTAACCCCCTCCTCCAGAGACAGGGTGTGACAGTGTGTCCTTACTGCACTAACCCCCTCCTCCCCCAGAGACAGGGTGTGACAGTGTGTCCTTACTGCACTAACCCCCTCCCCCAGAGACAGGGTGTGACAATGTGTCCTTACTTCACTAACACCCCCCTCCCCCAGGGACAGGGTGTGACAGTGTGTCCTTACTGCACTAACCCCCCTCCCCTCCCCCCCCCCCAGAGACAGGGTGTGACAGTGTGTCCTTACTGCACTAACTCCCCCCTCCCCCATAGACAGGGTGTGACAGTGTGTCCTTACTGCACTAACACCCCCCGCCCCCTCCCCAGAGACAGGGTGTGACAGTGTGTCCTTACTGCACTAACCCCCCCCCCCCCCCCAGAGACAGGGTGTGACAGTGTGTCCTTACTGCACTAACCATCCTCCCCCAGAGACAGGGTGTGACAGTGTGTCCTTACTGCACTAACCCCCCTCCCCTCCCCCCCCCCCAGAGACAAGTTGTGACAGTATGTCCTTACTGCACTACCCCCCCCCCCGCCCCTCCCCCAGAGACAGGGTGTGACAGTGTGTCCTTTCTGCACTAACCCTCCTCCCCCAGAGACAGGGTGTGACAGTGTGTCCTTACTGCACTAACCCCCCTCCCCCAGAGACAGGGTGTGACAATGTGTCCTTACTTCACTAACACCCCCCTCCCCCAGAGACAGGGTGTGACAGTGTGTCCTTACTGCACTTACTCCCCTCCCCTCCGCCGCCCCCCCAGAGACAGGGTGTGACAGTGTGTCCTTACTGCACTAACCCCCTCCCCCAGAGACAGTGTGTGACAGTGTGTCCTTACTGCACTAACCCCCTCCCCCAGAGACAGGGTGTGACAGTGTGTCCTTACTGCACTAACACCCCCCTCCCCCAGGGACAGGGTGTGACAGTGTGTCCTTACTGCACGAACCCCCTCCTCCAGAGACAGGGTGTGACAGTGTGTCCTTACTGCACTAACACCCCCCCCGCCCCAGAGACAGGGTGTGATTGTGTGTCCTTACTGCACTAACCCCCGCCCCCCAGAGACAGGGTGTGACAGTGTGTCCTTAATGCACTAACCCCCTCCCCCAGAGACAGGGTGTGACAGTGTGTCCTTACTGCACTAACCCCCCTCCCCCAGAGACAGGGTGTGACAGTGTGTCCTTACTGCACTAACACCCCCCTCCCCCAGAGACAGGGTGTGACAGTGTGTCCTTACTGCATTAACCCCCCTCCCCCAGAGACAGGGTGTGACAGTGTGTCCTTACAGCACTAACACCCTCCCCCTCCTCCAGAGACAGGGTGTGACAGTGTGTCCTTACTGCACTAACCGCCTCCTCCAGAGACAGGGTGTGACAGTGTGTCCTTACTGCACTAACACCTCCCGCTCCCCCAGAGACAGGGTGTGACAGTGTGTCCTTACTGCACTAACCCCCTCCCCCAGAGACAGTGTGTGACAGTGTGTCCTTACTGCACTAACCCCCCTCCCCCAGAGACAGGGTGTGACAGTGTGTCCTTACTGCACTAACCCCCTCCTCCAGAGACAGGGTGTGACAGTGTGTCCTTACTGCACTAATCCCCTCCTCCCCGAGAGACATGGTGTGACAGTGTGTCCTTACAGCACTAACCCCCTCCCCCAGAGACAGGGTGTGACAGTGTGTCCTTACTGCACTAACACCCCCCTCCCCCAGGGACAGGGTGTGACAGTGTGTCCTTACTGCACTAACCCCCTCCTCCAGAGACAGGATGTGACAGTGTGTCCTTACTGCACTAACACCCCCCCCCCCAGAGACAGGGTGTGATTGTGTGTCCTTACTGCACTAACCCCCCCCCCCAGAGACAGGGTGTGACAGTGTGTCCTTAATGCACTAACACCCCCCCTCCCCGAGAGACAGGGTGTGACAGTGTGTCCTTACTGCACTAACCCTCCTCCCCCAGAGACAGGGTGTGACAGTGTATCCTTACTGCACAAACCCCCTCCTCCCCCAGAGACAGGGTGTGACAGTGTGTCCTTACTGCACTAACCCCTCCCCAGAGACAGGGTGTGACAGTGTGTCCTTACTGCACTAACACCCCCCTCCCCCAGGGACTGGGTGTGACATTGTGTCCTTACTGCACTAACCCCCCTCCCCTCCCCCCCCCCCCCAGAGACAGGCTGTGACAGTGTGACCTTACTGCACTAAACCCCTCCCCCAGAGACAGGGTGTGACAGTGTGTCCTTACTGCACTAACTCCCCTCCACCAGAGACAGGGTGAGACAGTGTGTCCTTACTGCACTAACCCCCTCCTCCAGAGACACGGTGTGACAGTGTGTCCTTACTGCACTAACCCCCTCCTCCAGAGACAGGGTGTGACAGTGTGTCCTTACTGCACTAACCCACCTCCCCCAGAGACAGGGTGTGGCAGTGTGTCCTTACTGCACTAACACCCCACCTCCCCCAGAGACAGGGTGTGACAGTGTGTCCTGACTGCACTAACTCCCCCCTCCCCCTTAGACAGGGTGTGACAGTGTGTCCTTACTGCTCTAACACCCCCCTCCCCAGAGACAGGGTGTGACAGTGTGTCTTTACTGCACTAACCCCCTCCTCCAGAGACAGGGTGTGACAGTGTGTCCTTACTGCACTAACCCCCTCCTCCAGAGACAGGGTGTGACAGTGTGTCCTTACTGCACTAACCCCCTCCTCCCCCAGAGACAGGGTGTGACAGTGTGTCCTTACTGCACTAACCCCCTCCCCCAGAGACAGGGTGTGACAATGTGTCCTTACTTCACTAACACCCCCCTCCCCCAGAGACAGGGTGTGACAGTGTGTCCTTACTGCACTAACCCCCATCCCCTGCCCCCCCCCAGAGACAGGGTGTGACAGTGTGTCCTTACTGCACTAACTCCCCCCTCCCCCATAGACAGGGTGTGACAGTGTGTCCTTACTGCACTAACACCCCCCTCCCCAGAGACAGGGTGTGACAGTGTGTCCTTACTGCACTAATCGCCTCCCCAGAGACAGGGTGTGACAGTGTGTCCTTACTGCACTAACACCCCCCTCCCCTAGACAGGGTGTGACAGTGTGTCCTTACTGCACTAACCCCCTCCTCCAGAGACAGGGTGTGACAGTGTGTCCTTACTGCACTAACCCCCCTCCCCTCAGAGACAGGGTGTGACAGTGTGTCCTTACTGCACTAACTCCCCTCCACCAGAGACAGGGTGAGACAGTGTGTCCTTACTGCACTAACCCCCTCCCCCAGAGTCAGGGTGTGACAATGTGTCCTTACTGCACTAACCCCCTCCTCCAGAGACAGGGTGTGACAGTGTGTCCTTACTGCACTAACCCACCTCCCCCAGAGACAGGGTGTGGCAGTGTGTCCTTACTGCACTAACACCCCACCTCCCCCAGAGACAGGGTGTGACAGTGTGTCCTGACTGCACTAACTCCCCCCTCTCCCATAGACAGGGTGTGACAGTGTGTCCTTACTTCACTAACACCCCCCTCCCCAGAGACAGGGTGAGACAGTGTGTCCTTACTGCACTAATCCCCTCCCCAGAGACAGGGTGTGACAGTGTGTCCTTACTGCACTAACACCCCCCGCACCCTCCCCAGAGACAGGGTGTGACAGTGTGTCCTTACTGCACTAACCCCCCTCCCACAGAGACAGGGTGTGACAGTGTGTCATTACTGCACTAACCCCCCTCCCCTCCCCAGAGACAGGGTGTGACAGTGTGTCCTTACTGCACTAACCCCCCTCCCACAGAGACAGTGTGTGACAGTGTGTCATTACTGCACTAACCGCCCTCCCCTCCCCCCCCCCCGAGACAGGGTGTGACAGTGTGTCCTTACCGCACTAACCCCCCTCCCCCAGAGACAGGGTGTGACAGTGTGTCCTTACTGCACTAACACCCCCCTCCTCCAGAGACAGGGTGTGACAGTGTGTCCTTACTGCATTTACTCCCCTCCCCACCTCCCCCCCTCCCCTCAGAGACAGGGTGTGACAGTGTGTCCTTACCGCACTAACCCCCCTCCCCCAGAGACAGGGTGTGACAGTGCGTCCTTACTGCACTAACCACCCTCCCCCAAAGACAGGGTGTGACAGTGCGTCCTTACTGCACTAACACCCCCCTCCTCCAGAGACAGGGTGTGACAGTGTATCCTTCCTGCATTTACTCCCCTCCCCACCGCCCCCCCTCCCCTCAGAGACAGGGTGTGACAGTGTGTCCTTACTGCACTAACCCTCCTCCCCCAGAGACAGGGTGTGACAGTGTGTCCTTACTGCACTAACCCCCCTCCCCTCCCCCCCCACCCAGAGACAGGGTGTGAAAGTGTGTCCTTACTGCACTAACCCCTCCCTTCCCCAGAGACAGGGTGTGACAATGTGTCCTTACTGCACTAATCCCCTCCCCCAGAGACACGGTGTGACAGTGTGTCCTTACTGCACTAACACCCCTCCCCAGAGACAGGGTTTGACAGTGTGTCCTTAATGCACGAACAACCCCCTCCCCCAGAGACAGGGTGTGACAGTGTGTCCTGACTGCACTAATCCCCTGCCCAGAGACAGGGTGTGACAGTGTGTCCTTACTGCACTAACCCCCTCCCCCAGAGACAGGGTGTGACAATGTGTCCTTAGTGCACTAACACCCCTCCCCAGAGATAGGTCCTTACTGCACTAACTCCCCTCCCCCAGAGACAGGGTGTGACAATGTGTCCATACTGCACGAACCCCGTCCTCCAGAGACAGGGTGTGACAGTGTGTCCTTACTGCACTAATCCCCTCCCCCAGAGACAGGGTGTGAATGTGTGTCCTGACTGCACTAATCCCCTGCCCAGATACAGGGTGTGACAGTGTGTCCTTAGTGCACTAACACCCCTCCCCAGAGATAGGTCCTTACTGCACTAACTCCCCTCCCCCAGAGAAAGGGTGTGACAGTGTGTCCTTACTGCACTAACCCCCTCCCCCAGAGACAGGGTGTGACAATGTGTCCTTAGTGCACTAACACCCCTCCCCAGAGATAGGTCCTTACTGCACTAACTCCCCTCCCGCAGAGAAAGGGTGTGACAGTGTGTCCTTACTGCACTAACCCCCCTCCCCCAGAGACAGGTTGTAACAGTGTGTCCTTACTGCACTAACACCTCCCTCCCCTGGAGACAGGGTGTGACAGTGTGTCCTTACTGCACTAATCCCCTCCCCCAGAAACAGGGTGTGAATGTGTGTCCTTACTGCACTAACCCCCCTCCCCCAGAGACAGTGTGTGACAGTGTGTCCTTACTGCACTAACCCCCTCCTCCAGAGACAGGGTGTGACAGTGTTTCCTTACTGCACTTACTCCCCTCCCCACCCCCACCCCCCTCCCCTCAGAGACAGGGTGTGACAGTGTGTCCTTACTGCACTAACCCCCTCCTCCCCCAGAGACAGGGTGTGACAGTGTGTCCTTACTGCACTAACCCCCTCCCCCAGAGACAGGGTGTGACAGTGTGTCCTTACTGCACTAACACCCCCCTCCCCCAGAGACAGGGTGTGACAATGTGTCCTTACTGCACTAATCCCCTCCCCCAGAGACAGGGTGTGACAGTGTGTCCTTACTGCACTAACACCCCTCCCCAGAGACAGGGTGTGACAGTGTGTCCTTACTGCACTAATCCCCTCCCCAGAGACAGGGTGTGACAGTGTGTCCTTACTGCACTAACACCCTCCCCCAGAGACAGGGTGTGACAATGTGTACTTAGTGCACTAACACCCCTCCCCCAGAGACAGTGTGTGACAGTGTGTCCTTACTGCACTAACCCCCTCCTCCAGAGACAGGGTGTGACAGTGTGTCCTTACTGCACTTACTCCCCTCCCCACCCCCACCCCCCTCCCCTCAGAGACAGGGTGTGACAGTGTGTCCTTACTGCACTAACCCCCTCCTCCCCCAGAGACAGGGTGTGACAGTGTGTCCTTACTGCACTAACCCCCTCCCCCAGAGACAGGGTGTGACAGTGTGTCCTTACTGCACTAACACCCCCCTCCCCCAGGGACAGGGTGTGACAGTGTGTCCTTACTGCACTAACCCCCCTCCCCTCCCCCCCCCCAGAGACAGGGTGTGACAGTGTGTCATTACTGCACTAAAACCCCCTCCTCCCCCAGAGACAGGGTGTGACAGTGTGTCCTTACTGCACTAACACCTCCCCTCCCCCAGAGACAGGGTGTGACAGTGTTTCCTTACTGCACCAACCCTCCTCCCCCAGAGACAGGGTGTGACAGTGTGTCCTTACTGCACTAACCCCCCTCCCCTCCACGCCCCCCCCCAGAGACAGGGTGTGACAGTGTGTCCTTACTGCACTAACCCCCCCCCCTCCCCCAGAGACAGGGTGTGACAGTGTTTCCTTACTGCACTAGCCCCCTCCCCCAGAGACAGGGTGTGACAGTGTGTCCTTACTGCACTAACAACCCTCTCCCCCAGAGACAGGGTGTGACAGTGTGTCCTTACTGCACTAATCCCCTCCCCAGAGACAGGGTGTGACAATGTGTCCTTACTGCACTAACCCCCCCCCCCCCCCCCCAGAGACAGGGTGTGACAATGTGTCCTTAGTGCACTAACACCCCTCCCCAGAGACAGGTCCTTACTGCACTAACTCCCCTCCCCAAGAGACAGGTTGTGACAATGTGTGCTGACTGCACGAACCCCCTCCTCCAGAGACAGGGTGTGACAGTGTGTCCTTACTGCACTAACCCCCCCCTCCAGAGACAGGGTGTGACAGTGTGTCCTTACTGCACTAACTCCCCTCCCCCAGAGACAGGGTGTGACAATGTGTCCTTACTGCAATAACCCCCCTCCCCAGAGACAGGGTGTGACAGTGTGTCCTTACTGCACTAACCCCCCACCCCTCCAGAGACAGGGTGTGACAGTGTGTCCTTACTGCACTAACCCCCTCCCCCAGAGACAGGGTGTAACAATGTGTCCTTACTGTACTAACCCCCTCCCCCAGAGACAGGGTGTGACAATGTGTCCTTACTGCACTAACACCATTCCTCCACCAGAGACAGGGCGTGACAATGTGTCCTGACTGCACTAATCCCCTCCCCCAGAGACAGGGTGTGACAATGTGTCCTTACTGCACTAACCCCCCCCCCTCCAGAGACAGGGTGTGACAGTGTATCCTTACTGCACTAACTCCCCTCCCCCAGAGACAGGGTGTGACAGTGTGTCCTTACTGCACTAACCCCCCCCTCCAGAGACAGGGTGTGACAGTGTATCCTTACTGCACTAACTCCCCTCCCCCAGAGACAGGGTGTGACAGTGTGTCCTTACTGCACTAACACTCCCCTCCCCCAGAGACAGGGTGTGACAGTGCGTCCTTACTGCACTAACCCCCTCCCCCAGAGACAGGGTGTGACAGTGTGTCCTTACTGCACTAATCCCCTCCACAGAGATAGGGTGTGACAGTGTGTCCTTGCTGCACTAACACCCCTCCCCAAAGACAGGGTGTGACAGTGTGTCCTTACTGCACTAACACCCCTCCCCAAAGACAGGGTGTGACAGTGTGTCCTTACTGCACTAACACCCCTCCCCAGAGACAGGGTGTGACAGTGTGTCCTCACTGCACTAACACTCCCCTCCCCCAGAGACAGGGTGTGACAGCGTGTCCTTACTGCACTGACCCCCCTCTCCCCCAGAGACAGGGTGTGACAGTGTGTTCTGACTGCACGAACCACCACCTCCCCCCCTCCCCAGAGACAAGGTGTGACAGTGTGTCCTTACTGCACTAACACACCCACTCCCCCAAAGACAGGGTGTGACAGTGTGTCCTTACTGCACTAACCCTCCTCCCCCAGAGACAGGGTGTGACAATGTGTCCTTACTGCACTAACACCCCTCCTCCCCCAGAGACAGGATGTGACAGTGTGTCCTTACTGCACTCACCCCCTCCTCCCCCAGAGACAGGGTGTGACAGTGTGTCCTTACTGCACTCACCCCCTCCTCCAGAGACAGTGTGTGACAGTGTGTCCTTACTGCACTAACCCTCCTCCCCCAGAGACAGGGTGTGACAGTGTGTCCTTACTGCACTCAGATCCCCCCTCCCCCAGAGACAGGGTGTGACAGTGTGTCCTTACTGCACTAACACCTCCCGCTCCCCCAGAGACAGGGTGTGACAATGTGTCCTTACTGCACTAACCCCCTCCCCCAGAGACAGGGTGTGACAATGTGTCCTTACTGCACTAACACCCCCCTCCTCCAGAGACAGGGTGTGACAGTGTGTCCTTACTGCACTAACACCCCCCCTTCCCCAGAAACAGGGTGTGACAATGTGTCCTTACTGCACTAACCCCCTCCTCAGGAGACAGGGTGTGACAGTGTGTCCTTACTGCACTGATCCCCTCCCCAGAGACAGGGTGTGACAGTGTGTCCTTACTGCACTAACCCCCCTCCCCCAGAGACAGGGTGTGACAGTTTGTCCTTACTGCACTAACACCCCTCCCCACCCCAGAGACAGGGTGTGACTGTGTGCCCTTACTGCACTAACAACCCCCCATCAGAGACAGGGTGTGACAGTGTTTCCTTACTGCACTAACTCCCCTCCACCCCCCCCCACCCCCAGAGACAGGTGTGACTGTGTGCCCTTACTGCACTAACTCTCCTCCCCAACTCTACTGCTACTGTACCATTGTTTAAAAAGGGCAGAAGAGATAAACCAAACAATTGCAGGCCAGTTAGTTTAACCTCGGTGGTGGGCAAATTACTGGAATCAATTCTGAGGAACAGTATAAACCTTTATTTAGAAAGACACCGACTAATCAAGGACAGTCAATATTTTTTTAAAAGGTGAGAGATTGGGAAATGTTGGTGTTCAGAGCGCACTGGGTGTCCTTGTATATGAACCACTGAAAGTTAACATGTAGGTAGAGCAAGCATTTAAGAAAGCAAATGGTATGTTGGCCTTTATTACAAGAGGATTTGAGTATAAGAATAAAGACGTCTTACTGCAATTATATCGAGCCCAGGTGAGACCACACCTGGAGTATTGTGTACAGTTTTGGTCCCTTTACCTAACGAAGGATATACTTGCCAGAGAAAATGCAATGAAGGTTCACCAGACTGATTCCTGGGGGTATTGTCCTATGAGGAGAGATTGAGTAGACTAGGCCTATATTCTCTAGCGTTTAGAAGAATATGACATTGAAACATACAACATTCTTACAGGAATTGACAGGGAAGATGCAGGAAGGATGTTTCCTCTGGCTGAGGAGTCTAGAACCAGGGGTCACAGTCTTAGAATAAGGGGTCAGCCATTTAGGACTGAGATGAGGAGAAACCTCTTCACTCAGATGATGATCAATGTTTGGCATTCTCTGCCCCAGAGGGCTGTGGAGGCTCAGTCCTGGAGTATATTCAAGACAGAGATCGATAGATGTTTGGATATTAAGGGAATCAAGGGATATGGGGACAGTGCAGGAAAGTGAAGTTGATCTCAGTGAATGGCAGATGAGACTCAAGGGGCCGAATGGCCAACTCCTAATTCTTATGTTCTTATAATAAACAAATTTGCAGATGATACAAAAATTGGCCGTGTGGTTGACAGTGAGGAGGAAAGCTCCAGACTGCAGGAAGATATTGATGAACTGGTCAGTTGGGCAGAAAACTGGCAAATGGAATTCAATCCAGAAAAATGTGAGGTAATGCATTTGTGGAGGGGCAACAAGGCAAGAAATTACACAATAAATGGGAGGACACAGAGATGTGGAGGAACAGAGGGACCTTGGAGTGTATGACCACAGATCATTAAAGGTCGCAGGACAGATCGATAAGGGAGTTAAGGCGGCATACGGAATGCTTTCCTTTATTAGCTAAGGCATAGAATACAAGATCAGGGAAGTTATGCTTGAACTGTATACAACACATATGCCACAGCTGGAGTACTGCATGCAGTTCTGGTCACCACATTACAGGAAGGATGTGATTGCACTAGAAAGGGTGCAGAGAAGATTTACGAGGATGTTGCCAGGACACGAAAACGTTAGCTATGAGGGAAGATTGGATAGTTTGGGGTTGTTTTCCTTAGAGGATGCTGAGGGGGGGATTTAATTGTGGCGTATACAATTATGAGAGACCAAGATAGAGTGGATCGGAAGGTCCTATTTCCCCAAGCAGAGGGGTCAATAACCAGCGGTCATAGATTTAAAGTAGTTGGTAGAAGGATTAGAGGAGATTAGGAGACATTTCTTCACCCAGAGGGTGGGGGGGGGGGGGGGGGGGGGGTGGCGGTCTGGAACTCAGTGCCTGAAAGGGTGGTAGAGGCAGAAACCCTCATCACATTAAAATGGTACTTGAATGTGCACTTGAACTGTCATAACCTACAAGGCTACGGACCAAGAATTGGAAGTGGGACTAGGCTGGGGTGCTGCTTTTTCAACCAGCACAGACACAATGGGCCAAATGGCCTCCTTCTGTGTCGTAATTTTCTATGGTTTTATGATTCCAGAGACTATGTCCTTACTGCATTAACGCCCCCTCCCCAGAGACAGGGCGAGTGTATCCTTACTGCACTACACTGTGCACACACTGTGTGCGCACCAGGTCCGTGCGGCAGAGCTGGTCTCCAGTCATCTTAGTTAATCCTTGCCACTGGACCAAGACCTAGCTCTGTCAAGCCCGTGTGGTGGTTGGTGTGCAACGGCCACCACACGTTAAAAAAATCCACGCATAGGCATCTTCCACGCTTCAGGATGTAGTTCGGGACCTGGAATATTAGGTCCTTCATCGAAACACCTGTGAACTCATCCCTTTTTGGCCACCAGAGATAGGGTGTGGCAGTGTGTCCTTACTGCATTAACCCACTCTCCTCCTCCCCAGAGATAGGGTGTGAAAGTGTGTCCTTACTGCATTAACCCACTCTCCCTGGAGATAGGGTGTGGCAGTGTGTCCTTACTGCACTAACCCACTTTCCTCCTCCCCAGACATAGGGTGTGATACTGTTTCCATACTGCACTAACCCCCCCACTCCTGCCAACATTAGTGGGAGGCCAGCAGATTGGGAATTTTTTTTAAACCAGCAAAGGACGACTAAAAAATAATAGAGAAGATGGATTATGAGAGTAAACTAGCAAGAAACATAGAAAATAGGTGCAGGTGTAGACCATTTGGCCCTTAGAGCCTGCACCACCATTCAATAAGATCATGGCTGATCATTCACCTCAGCACCCCTTTCCTGCCTTCTCTCCATATCCCGATCCCTTTAGCTGTAAGAGCCATATCTAACTCACTCTTGAATATATCTAACGAACTGGCATCAACAACTCTCTGCGGTAGAGAATTCCACAGGTTCACAATTCTCGAGTGAAGAAGTTTCTCCTCATCTCAGTCCGAAATGGCTTACCCTTCATCCTTGGACTGTGACTCCTGGTTCTGGACTTCCCCAACATCGGGAACATTCTTCCTGCATCTAACCTGTCCAGTCCCGTCAGAATTTTATGTTTCTGTGAGATCCCCTCTCATTCTTCTAAACTCCAGTGAATACAGGCCCAGTCGATCCAGTCTGGTGAACCTTTGCTGTACTCCATCAATAGCAAGAACGTCCTTCCTCAGATTAGAGGACCAAAACTGAACACAATATTCCAGGTGAGGCCTCACCCAAGGCCCTGTACAACTGCAGTAAGACCTCCCTGCTCCTATACTCAAATCCCCTAGCTATGAAGGCCAACATGCCATTTGCCTTCTTCACCGCCTGCTGTACCTGCATACCAACTTTCATGACACCCAGATCTCGTTGCACCTCCCCTTTTCCTAATCTGTCACCATTCAGATAATATTCTGTCTTCGTGTTTTTGCCACAAAAGTGGATAACCTCACATTTATCCACATTATACTGCATCTGCCATGCATTTGTCCACTCACCAAACCTGTCCAGGTCACCCTGCAGTCTCTTAGCATCCTCCTCACAGCTCACACCACCACCCAGCTTAGTGTCATCTGCAAACCTGGAGATGTTACACTCAATTCCTTCATCTAAATCATTGGTGTATGTTGTAAATAGCTGGGGTCCCAGCACTGAACCCTGCAGCACTCCACTAGTCATTGCCTGCCATTCTGAAAAGAACCCGTTTATCCCGACTCTCTGCTTCCTGTCTGTCAACCAGTTCTCTACCTACGTCAATACATTACCCCCAATACCATGCGCTTTAATTTTGCACACTAATCTCTTGAGTGGGACCATGTCAAAAGCCTTTTGAAAGTCCAAATACACCACATCCACTGGTTCTCCCTTGTCCACTCTACGAGTTACATCCTCAAAAAATTCTAGAAGATTTGTTAAGTATGATTTCCCTTTCATAAATCCATGCTGACTTGGACCGATCCTGTCACCGCTTACCAAATGTGCTGCTACTTCATCTTTAATAAATGATTCCAACATTTTCCCCACTACCGATATCAGGCTAACTGGTCTATAATACCGTTTTCTCTCTCCCTCCTTTTTAAAAAATGGTGTTACATTAGCTACCCTCCAGTCCATAGGAACTGATCCAGAGTCGATAGACTGTTGGAAAATGATCACCAATGCATCCACCATTTCTAGGGCCACTTCCTTAAGTACTCTGGGATGCAGACTATCAGGCTCTGGGGATTTATCAGCCTTCAATCCCATCAATTTCCCGAACACAATTTCCTGACTAATAAGGATTTCCTTCAGTTCCTTCTTCTCACTAGATCCTCAGTCCCCTAGTATTTCCGGAAGGTTATTTGTGTCTTCCGTTGTGAAGACAGAACCAAAGTATTTGTTCAATTGATCTGCCATTTCTTGAGTGCAATATCTCCAAGTTTGCAGATGACACTAAACTGGGTGGCGGTGTGAGCTGTGAGGAGGACGCTAAGAGGCTGCAAGCTGACTTGGACAGGTTAGGTGAGTGGGGAAATGCATGGCAGATGCAGTATAATGTGGATAACTGTGAGGTTATCCACTTTGGTGGCAAAAACAGGAAGACAGATTATCTGAATGGTGACAGATTAGGAAAAGGGGAGGTGCAACGAGATCTGGGTGTCATGGTACATCAATCATTGAAGTTTGGCATGCAGGTAAAGCAGGCGGTGAAGAAGACAAATAGCATGTTTGCCTTCATAGCTAGAGGATTTGAGTATAGGAGCAGGGAGGTCTTACTGCAGTTGTACAGAGCCTTGGTGAGGCCACACCTGGAATATTGTGTTCAGTTTTGGTCCTCTAATCTGAGGAAGGACGTTCTTGCTATTGAGGGAGTACAGCAAAGGTTCACCAGATTGATTCCCAGGATGGCAGGACCGACATATGAGGAGACTGGATCAACTGGGCTTGTATCCACTTGAGTTTAGAAGAATGAGAGGGTTAGGGGCAGGAAGAATGTTCCCGTTGCTGGGGAGTTCCAGAACCAGGGGTCACAGTCTAAGAGTTAAGCCATTTAGTACCGAGATAAGGAGAAACTTCTTCACTTAGAGAGTGGTTAACCTGTGGAATTCTCTACCGCAGAATGTTGTTGAGGCCAGTTTGTTAGATATATTCAAAAGGGAGTTAGATATGGCCCTTACGGCTAAAGGGATCAAGGGGTATGGAGAGAAAGCAAGAAAGGGGTACTGAGGTGAATGATCAGCCATGATCTCATTGAATGACAGTGCAGGCTCGAAGGGCAGAATGGCCTACTCCTGCACCTCTTTTCTATTTTTCTGTGTTTCTTCACGGTAGAAGACACTAAAAACATCACAACAATAGATAATCAGGGGGCTATGCAGAGGGAGGGGAACTTAAAACAATCACTAAAGAAAAAGTACTCAGTAAAATATGGAACTAAAGGTGGACAAGTCCCCTGGACCCGATGACCTACATCCTACAGTCTTAAAAGAAGTGGCTGCAGAGATTGTGTGGTGCATTGGTTGCAATGTACCAAAATTCCCTGGATTCTGGAGAGGTCACAGCAGATTGGAAAACTGCCAAAGCAAGGCCCCTATTTTAAAAAGGAGGGAGATAGAAAGCAGGAAACTATAGACCAGTTAGCCTAACATCTGTCGTTGGGAAAATGCTGGAGTCCATTATTAAGGAAGCAGTAGCGGGATATTTGGAAAAGCATAATACAGTCAAGCAGAGTCAGCATGGTTTTATGAAAGGGAAATCATGTTTGACAAGTTTGCTGGAGTTCTTTGAGGATGTAATGAGCAGGGTGGATGTGGTGTATTTGGATTTCCAGAAGGCATTCGATAAGGTGCCACATAAAAGATTTCTGCACAAGAGCTCACGGGGTAGGGTGTAATATATTAGCATGGATAGAGGATTGGCTAACTAACAGAAAATAAATTTGGGATAAATGAGTCATTTTCCGGTGGACAAACGGTAATTAGGGGGTGCCACAGCGATTAGTGCTGGGACCTCAACTATTTACAATCTATATTAATGACTTGGATGAAGGGACTGAGTGTAATGTAGCCAAGTTTACTGATGATACGAAGGTGGGTGGGAAAGCAAGTTGTGAGGTGGATACAAAGAATCTGCAAAGGGATATAGACAGGCTAAGTGAGTGGACAAACATTTGGCAGATGGAGTATAATGTGGGAAAGTGAGAGGTTATCCACTTTGGCAGGAAAAAATAAAAATGCTAATTATTTAAATGGAGATTACAAAATGCTGCAGTACAGAGTGACCTGGGGGTCCTTGTGCATGAAACACAAAAAGTGAGTATACAGGTACAGCAAGTAATCAGGAAGGCAAATGGAATGTTGGCCTTTATTGCAAGGTGGATGGAGTATAAAAACAGGGAAGTCCTGCTAGAACTGTACAGGGTATTGGTGAGACCACACCTAGGGACTGCGTACAGTTTTGGTCTCCGTATTTAAGGATATACTTGCATTGGAGGTTTTTCAGGGAAGGTTCACTAGGTTGATTCCTGAATTGAAGGGGTTGAGTAGGATGGGCCTATACTCATCGGAGTTTGGAAGAATGAGATGATCTTATTGAAACATATGATACTGAGGAGGCTCGACAAGGTGGATGCAGAGAGGATGTTTCCTCTCGTGGGGGAATCTAGAACTGGGGGCGTAGTTTCAGAATAAAGGATCGCCCATTTAAAACTGAGATGAAGAATTTCTTCTCTCCGAGGGTTGTAATCTGTGGAATTCTCTGCCCCAGAGAGCAGTGGAGGCTGGGTCATTGAATATATTTAAGGCAGAGATAGACAGATTTTTGAGTGATAAGGGAGTAAAGGGTTATGGGGAGCGGGCAGGGAAGTGGAGCTGAACCCAAAATCAGATCAGCGGAGCAGGCTCGAGGGGGCCAAACGGCCTCCTCCTGCTCCTAGTTCTTATGTTCTTGTTTGCTTACTGCACTAACCCCCTCCCCAACTCACTAGAGATAGGGTGTATCCTTACTGCCTAGCCTCGGTGGTGGGAAAATTATTGCAAAAATTGTGAGGGACAGGATAAATCTTCATTTAGAAAGATGTGGATTAATCCAGGACAATCATCATTGATTTGTTAAGGGAAGGTCGTGTCTGACTAACTTGATTGAATTTTTTTGAGGAAGTAACAAGGAGGGTCGATGAGGTTACTGTGTTTGATGTAGTGTACAGGTGCAATGTCCAAAATACGGAGTTCTGGAATCTGGACCAATCCGTGGCGGGGTCATCCGGAAACTGTTCCGATATCTGGACTCTTCCCCCCCGTCCCTAACCGGCTGCAACCTTCGGCGGCCCGATCTCGACGCAACTTTGCCCGCCCCTGCCCCACCCCTACTTCCCTCTCCTCTTCTCTTCCTTACCTCGGCTGCCTGACCTCGCCCCCTTACCCCGGCTGCCCGACCCCACCTACCTCAGCCCAGGCAAAAACTTTCCAAAATCCGGAAATACCTAGAATATGGAACGGCCTCTGTCCCGAAGTTTCCGGATTTCGGACGCTCAACCAGTATATGGATTTTAGCAAGGCTTTTGATAAAGTCCCACACTGGTCATGAAAATAAAAGCCCATGGGATCCAAAGCAAAGTCGCAAGTTGGATACAAAATTGGCTCAGAGGTAGGAAGCAAAGGATAGTGGTTGATGGGTGTTTCTGTGACTGGAAGACTGTTTCCAGTGTGGTATATATCAATGATTTAGACTTGAATGCAGGGAGTATGGTTAAGAAGTTTGCAGCTAATACTAAAATCAGCTGTGTAGTTGATAATGAAGAAGAAAGTTGTAGACTGCAGGAAGAAATCAATGAACTGGTCAGGTGGGCAGAACAGTGGCTAATGGAATTCAACCCAGAGAAATGTGAAGTAATGCATTTGGGGAGGACTAACAAGGCAAGGGAATACACTTTAAATGGTAGGATACTGAGAAGTGTAGAGGAACAAACCTTGGAGTGCATGTCCACAGATCCTGAAGATAGCAGGCTAGGTAGAAAGGTGGATAAGAAGGCATACAGAATATTTGCCTTTATTAACCGAGGCATAGCATACAAGAGCAGGGAGATTATGCTTGAACTGTATAAAACACTAGTTAGGCCACAGCCAGAGTACTGTGTACAGTTCTGGTCACCACATTACAGAAAAGATGTAATTGCACTAGAGAGGGTAAGAGGAGATTTTCGAGGGGGCATAGATTTAAAGTAAATGGGGTGAGGTTTAGAGGGGATCTGAGGGTAAATATCTTCACCCAGAGGGTGCTGGGAACCTGGAACTCACTGCCTGAAAGGGTGGTAGAGGCAGAAACCCTCATCACATTCAAAAAGTACTTGGATATGCACCTGAAGTGCCGTAACCTACAGGGCTACGGACCAAAAGCTAGAAAGTAGGATTAGGCTGGATAGGTCTTTGTTGGCCGGCAGGGACACGATGGGCCGAAATGGCCTCATTCGGTGCTGTAAATTTCTATAATGCTATGAAAATGATCACTTGAGTGAACTGCTCCCATACAACCCAACTCCAGCAGGACTTACTTCCTTTAGCAGAGAAACTTGGCGGTGGTTGGAAATAAAACCTTGGTATTTTTGGCCCCGCCTCTCCCCCTGGGCACAATTACATTTGCAGTTTAGGAATAGTGCAATTTACCATCTGCTCTTACAGCAGGAATCATTGTTAAATACATTTCCAAATCCTCCAATGCAGGCTGTAATCCATGGTGTGGCTGAACAGGCAACGACAAAAAAAATCGACAATCTTCAGCTCAGCTGTAGAGGGAATCAGCTGTTGATCAAACACCAGCTTGTCGAACAGGGGAAACTGCTGCCTTCACCTCCCCAGCTCAAACACTGGGGCTGTTACTGTTGCTTGTTGCCACTGCAGTCAAACCTGAGCTGCAGATACTGCTGCTTGGTTTTGTTGCTCCTTAGAGAGAGTTGTGGGCTAGCAAGAACAAACAGCACACAAAACCCGGAACTGTTCCCACATGAACGTTGTCCGCTCTGTGGTGCGCTACATGAGAGTGTCGTTAGCTGCTGCAGTGAGGAGGCTAAAACAGTCAATCCAGTTTTCACTCCCTTCCCTGCCTCCCCCCAAAAATGTCCTCCCTTCTTCCCGGGAAGGTGCTGCTTCACACTGGGGCACCGTTCCACAGGCACTGGCAGCATCTTGGTACATTGTCCAAGAGGCCGTTCTTCATACATGACCAGACAGCATATTACACTGTGTAACGATATCCGAGCCGAGTATGATCCCATCCTCACCCTCCAGTTACTGAATAGCAATTCTAGCTGAATCCTGGCTCATTTTCCCTGCAGCATCCATGAGTGCTGCAGCCAATAGCAACCTTCTGCACCCGAGAGCAGCTAAATAATTACAAATAATTTCATCCACTGCCCTTCCCCACCCACAGCCAGGAAACTCGCCTCAGCTAAGGAACATTCAATGAGATCATGGCTGATCTGTAATCAAACTCCAGCCACCCACCTTGGCTCCACATTCTTTAATACCCTTGGCTAGCAAGAATCTATCGGTCTCAGGTTTAAAATTATTAATCGAGCTAGCATCTACTGCTTTTTGTGAGAGGGTTTCACACTTCTGTCACCCTTTGTATGAAGAAGTGTTTCCCAACTTCCTTTCTGAATAGCCTGGCTCTGATTTTAAGGTTATGTCCCCTTATGTCACCAGGGGGCATATATTTAAACTAATTGGTAGGAGGTTTAGGAGGGATTTGAGGAGAAAATTCTTCACCCAGAGGGTGGTGGGGATCTGGAACTCACTGCCTGAAAGGGTGGTAGAGGCACAAACCTTCACCACATTTAAAAAATACCTGGATGTGCACTTGAAGTGCTATAACCTACAGGGCTACGGACCAAGAGCTGGAAAGTGGGATTAGGCTGGATAGCTCCTTGTTGGCTGGCTCGGACATGCTGGGCCAAAATGGCCTCCCTTCCATGTTGTAAATTTCGATCAATCTAATGCCTCGCCCCCTCCCCAGAGACACGGTGTGACAGTGTCCTTACTGCACTAACCCCCTCACTGTCGTAAACTAGTGGACTACTGATGTAATAATAAAAGGTCATGTGGCAAGGTCATGTGACACAGTTCTGTTAGGAGTCATCTTGTAGTGTGTGTGCTTGTGTAGCTGTGTCTATAAAGATATCACAGATCGGCCCCGAGGATGGGATTTTTGGATTCTCTAGCTGATATTTTTGTTGGTAGATAATCTTGGCAAACAACTGAGAGGCTTTGAGAGGTTCATTGTTTTGCAAAACAGTTAAAAATCCACGGTAAATTTCAAGCACACTTAGCTGAACTGCCGACGTTGCCAGAGTCCAGATGGCCACGCCTATAGAAATAATAGGGTGCTTGGATGAGTTCCGTTGTGACCAAAAGACTATCGGAGCGCATGTGGAGTGGCTAGAAATGTTTTTCACTGCAAATAGTATCGACAAAGTCCCCGATGGTGTAAACAGGTGGTTTTAGAAAGGAAACGGGCTTTTTTTTTTTGACTGATGCAGGCCCCCAGGTGTATGAAACCCTAAAAAAATGTGCTTGTTCCCATCAAGCCAAAGGACAAGCCACGGCCGGAGATTCAGCACGATAGTCCTGGGCCCCTGGAAATTGCTGAAAGTTATTGTTTGGACCGAGCATTGCGGCCACTTTGTTTGTGGATTGAAAAATGAACGAATCAGAAGGAAATTGTTGACAACCCCCAACTTGACTTTTGATTTAGTTTGTCAGACATCTGTATCGATGGATATGGCTGACCAATACGCTCAAGAATTTCACGCTGTTTCTAGTCATCAGACAACTGAGGTGAATAGGCTGCAGGCTAAAAGTAAAAGGCAGTTGGGCCCCAAACACTCAGCAACTGGCCACGCTAACAGTGCTTTGAAGTCGTGCTATCGGTGCCTGGGACAATACATTACTCAAAGCTGTCCATATGTGAAGGTAGAGTGTTTCTGCTGCAAGAAACGCGCAAAGGCATGCTGACTAAAGAGTAAACCGACTTTCAATGCTGGAGGTAGAAATCGCGAGACACTACAAGGTATTCAAGAGAAGCAACAGGACAAGGAAATTCTGGAGATACACGTCATCAAGAGCACAAAGGTATCTAACAGCGATTCCCGAAGTATCGTCATCCAAGAAGACGTTGGAACCAGGATACGCATGGAAATCGACACTTGTTCATCTGTGAGCATATATCGGAATCGCCATTTCTCGACAAGTTGTGTGATTTTCCACTGGAGATAGAGCTGCGAGGCCACTCAGCAGAGCAAATCCCTGTTGTAGGAAGTATCATCATACCGGTGAAATACAAGGATCAGTTTCAGAGCTTGCCTCGCATAGTAGTGGCAGGAGACAAGCCTGCCTTGATAGGTTGGGATCACTGAAGCTGGATTGGAATGAGATTTTTCATGTGGAAGAGAAATTTGCATCGAAAGATATCATCAAGCAGTATACGAAGGTGTTCCGCAAAACAGGTAGTCTGATCCAAGGCTTCAATGCGAGTGTCAAGAGTTGAAAAGGACGCAAGACCAGTTTACTGCAAGCCACAACCCGTACCATAAACACTCAAGGAGAAAGTTGAGCAAGAATTCAAAAGACTAGAAACTGAGAATATTATCTTTAAGGTAGATCTAAGTAATTGGCTACATCCATTGTTGTTGTATCCAAGACACCGATGGTAAGGCAAGGTTGTGTGGTGATTATAAAGTAACCGTAAACCAGGTTCTAGAGTGTAATCTACCCAATATGTTGCCAAATAAAGAAGTGTTCTATCGCTCATACATTGATGAGCTGCCATTCACAGCTGAAGAGATTGGTGGATCAATCAGTTATGTCAAAGGTGTATGATTACATAGTAAATGGATGGCCAAACCAGGTTTCCGAGGAAGATATTCATCCATACTTCGTTCGTAGGAATGAATTGTCAAAAGAATAAAGATTGCATCATGTGGAGAGCAAGAGTGGTTATCCCAAATAAGTTCAGGTCCAAATTGTGAGGAGATCTTCAGGACCAGCACCTGGGAATGTGCTTGACCAAGAGTTTTGCATGCAGTTACTTATGGTGGCCAGGTTTAGATAAAGAGATAGAATACGTTGTCAGTCAGTGTGCAACATGTCAATCGGTGAGCAAGAAACCACCATCAGTACTATTACAGCCATGGAAATGGCCTCCCAAGGTGTGGTAATGATTACATATAGATTTTGCTGAGCTAGAAGGACAGCAATTGTTCATAGTAATAGTCAAAGTGGGTAGAGATGTTTTCGATGCAGAAAATAAGTAAAACACTAGACAATTTGCGAAGATTGTTTTTTTCATATGGCCTCCCAGAAGAAATTGTGCCTGATAATGGGCCGCAATTTAATTCAGAAGAATTTGCACAGTTCATGAGCAGAAATGATGTGAAACATACCATGGTTCCACCATACCACCCTGCTTCAAATGGTGCAGCGAAGCGGAAAATACAAATCGTAAAACGGCCCTCATCAAGCAAACGTTGGATCCAAATCCAAGGAAATGGCAGTTGTCGTTGGACCACAAACTGGCAAATTTTCTAATTACCTATCGGAATACTCCTCATACCACTACTGGTAAAACATCAGCAGAGTTGTTTCTCAAACAACAGCCATGAACCACGTTTTTGTTGTTAAAGCCAAACTTGGCACAATCAATGCAGAGAGTCATGATAAGAGGTAGAATAAGAGAGAGGTGTGTGAAATTGAATCAGAAAGTTAGTGAAGAGCCATCACCATAAATGGTTAAAGTGGTTACCAGGAAGAGTAGTGAAGAGATGTGGCTCTCGCACATATTTGGGGACAGGTTAGGTTTGTTCACATTGATCATATTTTACCTACAGATGTGGAAGGAGTTAAAAGTTGGGATGATTCAATTTATTCTGATCAGTCAGATAATCTTGTTACAAGTAGAGAACCAGTAGCAAATCCTGCATCAGATGTACCAGAAACAAGTCCAAGAGAAAGTCAGAATTTAAGTCCAAGTCCAACTCAGGCAGACAAACAGTCTGAAGGTGTAGACAATCCAAATGTAGATCAAAGGTCAACCCTTGGTGAAAAACTCTCCTCAGGCTCAGCCTAGAATGAGTCTAAGTCCTAAAACAAGATTGGAAAGTTATGTTCAAGAACGAAGGTATCCTCTTTGAAACAGAAAACTAGTGGTTAAGTTGATTTGAAAACGTGGAAAAATAAGTTCATATCTTTTGTTGTGTGTACCATGAAACTTATGTTAATTCTTTTGTTATGAACTTTTTCAATAAGGAGGTGTGTAGACTAGTGGACTACTCCACCTAATGGACTACTGATGTAATAACAATAAAAGTTCATGTGGCAAGATCATGTGACACAGTTCCATTTGGAGCCACCTTAAAATGTGTGCGCTTATGTCTAAATATATCACACTCCCCAATTCCAGAGATAGGGTGTGACTTTGTGTCCTTACTGCACTAACTCCCCTCCCCAGAGACAGGATGTGACAGTGTGTTCTTACTGCACTAATGCCCCTCCACGAACACAGGATATGACAGTGTGTCATAGAATCATACATTTAAAGCATGGAAGGAGGCCATTTCGACCCATCGTGTCCGCACCGACAAAGAGCTATCTAGTCTAATCCCATTTTCCAGCTCTTGGTCTGTTGTTTGTAGGTCACGGCTCTTTAAGTACACAGCCAAGTATTTTTTTTTAGATGTGGTGAGGGTTTCTGCCTCTACCACCCTTTCAGGCAGTGAATTCCAGATTCCCACCAACCTCTGGGTGAAGAAATTTCCCCTTACATAAGAACATAAGAATTAGGAACAGGAGTAGGCCATCTCGCCCCTCGAGCCTGCTCCGCCATTCAAAAAGATCATGGCAGATCTGGCCGTGGACTCAGCTCCACTTACCCGCCCGCTCCCCATAACCCTTAATTCCCTTATTGGTTAAAAATTTATCTATCTGTGATTTGAATACATTCAATGAGCTAGCCTCAACTGCTTCCCTGGGCAGAGAATTCCACAGATTCACAACCCTCTGGGAGAAGAAATTCCTTCTCAACTCGGTTTTAAATTGGCTCCCCCGTATTTTGAGGCTGTGCCCCCTAGTTCTAGTCTCCCCGACCAGTGGAAACAACCTCTCTGCCTCTATCTTGTCTATCCCTTTCATTATTTTAAACGTTTCTATAAGATCACCCCTCATCCTTCTGAACTCCAACGAGTAAAGACCCAGTCTACTCAATCTATCATCATAAGGTAACCCCCTCATCTCCGGAATCAGCCTAGTGAATCGTCTCTGTACCCCCTCCAAAGCTAGTATATCCTTCCTTAAGTAAGGTGACCAAAACTGCACGCAGTACTCCAGGTGCGGCCTCACCAATACCCTGTACAGTTGCAGCAGGACCTCCCTGCTTTTGTACTCCATCCCTCTCGCAATGAAGGCCAACATTCCTTTCGCCTTCCTGATTACCTGCTGTACCTGCAAACTAACTTTTTGGGATTCATGCACAAGGACCCCCAGGCCCCTCTGCACCGCAGCATGTTGTAATTTCTCCCCATTCAAATAATATTCCCTTTTACTGTTTTTTTTCCAAGGTGGATAACCTCACATTTTCCTACATTGTATTCCATCTGCCAAACCTTAGCCCATTCGCTTAACCTATCTAAATCTCTTTGCAGCCTCTCTGTGTCCTCTACACAACCCGCTATCCCACTAATCTTTGTGTCATCTGCAAATTTTGTTACACTACACTCTGTCCCCTCTTCCAGGTCATCTATGTATATTGTAAACAGTTGTGGTCCCAGCACCGATCCCTGTGGCACACCACTAACCACCGATTTCCAACCTGAAAAGGACCCATTTATCCCAACTCTCTGCTTTCTGTTAGCCAGCCAATTCTCTATCCATGCTAATACATTTCCGCTGACTCCGCGTACCTTCATCTTCTGCAGTAACCTTTTATATGGCACCTTATCGAATGCCTTTTGGAAATCTAAATACACCACATCCATCGGTACACCTCTATCCACCATGCTCGTTATATCTTCAAAGAATTCCAGTAAATTAGTTAAACATGATTTCCCTTTCATGAATTCCTCTTCTTAAATCCTAAGACCTAAACCTCCTACCAAATGCTTTAAATCTATGCCCCCTGATTGACCCCTCTGCTAAGGAAAATAGGTTGGTCCTTCCTATCCACTGTATCCAGGTCCTTCATAATTGTATACACCTCAATCAGGTCTCCCCTCAGCCTCCTATGTTCTAAAGAAATCAAACCCAGCCTTTCCAATCTTTCCTCATAGTCTAAAATTCTCCAGTCTAGGCAACATCCTCCTAAATCTCCTCTGTATCCTCTCTAGTGCAATCACATCTTTCCTGTAATGTGGTGACCAGAACTGCACACAGTACTCTAGCTGTGGCCTATAGTATTTTATGCAGTTCAAGCATAACCTCCCTGCTCTTGTATTCTATGCCTTGGCTAATAAAGGCAAGTATTCCAAACGCCTTCTTAACCACCTTATCTACCTGGCCTGCTACCTTCAGGGATTTGTGGACATGCACTCCAAGGTCCCTTTGTTCCTCTACATTTCTCAGTATCCTACCATTTATTGAGTATTCCCTTGCCTTGTTAGACCTCCCCAAATGCATTACCTCACACTTCTCCGATTGAATTCCATTTGCCACTGTTTTGCCCACCTGACCAGTTCATTGATATCTTCATTGCTTTCTTCTTCATTATCAACCTCACAGCCGATTTTAGTATCATGTGCAAACTTCTTAATTATAACCCCTCCTCTACATTCATGTCAAAATCATTGATATATACCACAAAAAGCAAGGGACCTAGTAATGAGCCCTGCGGAATTCTACTGGAAACAGCCTTCCAGTTACAAAAACACCCATTAACCATTACCCTTTGCTTCCTACCTCTGAGCCAATTTTGGATCCAACTTGCCACTTTGCCTTGGATCCCATGGGCTTTTACTTTGGTGACCAGTCTGCCATGTGGGACCTTATCAAAAGTCTTGCTAAAATCTATATTCACATCAAACGCACTGTCCTCATCGACCCTCCTGGTTACCTCCTCAAAAAATTCAATCAAGTTAGTCAGACACGACCTTCCGTTAACAAATCCATGCTGACTGTCCTTGATTAATCCATGTCTTTCCAAATGAAGATTTATCCTGTCCCCCAGAATTTTTTACAATCATTTTCTCACCACCGAGGTTAGGCTGATTGGCCTGTAATTACGCAGTCTATCTCTTTTTAAACTACGGTGCAACATTAGATGTCCTCCAGCACCACACCTGTAGCCAGAGAGGATTGAAAAATTATGTTCAGAGCCTCTGCTATTTCTTCCTTTGCTTCTCTTAACAGCTTGGGATACATTTCATCCAGGCCTGGGGATTTATCCACTTTCAAAGCTACTAAACCCCTTAAAACTTTCCCTCTCACTATGTTTATTTCGTCTAATATTTCACACATCTCCCTGATTGCAATGTCTGCATCGTCCCTCTCTTTTGTGAAAACAGACGCAAAGTATTCATTAAGAACCATACCCACGTCTTCTGCCTCCACTCACAGATTACCTTTATGGTCTCCATTAGGCCCTACTCTTTTTTTAATTATCCTCTTGCTCTTAATGTATTTATAAAACATCTTTGGGTTTGCCTTGATTTTACTTGTAACATCTTTTCATGCTCTCCTTGCTTTCCTAATTTCCTTTTTAATTTCACCCCTGCAATTTCTATGCACTCGAGTTTCTGCTGTATTGAGCCCTCGGTATCTGCCATAAGCCTCCCTTTTTTTCTTTTATCCTACCCTGTATTCCCCTTGACATCCAGGGCGCTCTAGATTTGTTAGTCCCACCCTTAAGATCTCCTCATTGAATGCCTATCACTGCTCTGACACTGATTTACCTTGCAGTACCTGTTTCCCGTTCACTTTGGCTAAATCACATCTGAGCTTTGTAAAATTGGCTTTTCCCCAATTGAGAACTTTTATTCCTGGTCTATTTTTGTCCTTTTCCATAACTACCCTAAATCTAACTGAATTTTGATCACTAGCACCAAAATGTTCTCCCACTGATACTCCTTCCACCTGCCCAGCTTCATTCCCTAAAACTAAGTCCAGAACCACCCCTCCTCGGGTTGGGCTTGCTACATACTGGCTAAAAAAGTTCTTCTGAATGCATTTTAGGAATTCTGCACCCTCTATACCCTTCACACTAATTCCGTCCCAGTTAATATTAGGGTAGTTGAAATCCCCTATTACTGCCCTATAGTTTTGCACTTTTCAGAAATGTGCCTACATATTTGCTCTTCTTTCTTCCTCTGACTGTTTGGAGGTCTATAGTACACTTGAGAGGTAAGGATGGGAGCAGGTCTTTTATGTGGTGAGATGGGGCAGGGTAGAGAAAGAGGGAAGAGAGGAGAAGCTGTGTGGTACGGAGAGCTGGGATTAGGGCACGACAAGAAATTAAAAAAGATACTGAAAGTCAGCGGTTAAGAGGCGCTTTTTAATTGCGCAATATCAAACTGGTAATCATCTTCATTTGCTTAGCAAACAATAAGTGTAAAAGTCCCCAATAGAATGCGTTTGAATAAATTCATTGCTTCCCTTGGTAATGCATACTCATCAGATAGGAATATTTAGTTTAATAGCTGTAGTAACTTTTTTTTTTAAATAGCATAAAGCATACATTAAGAATGCAAGTATTAAATTATTCTCCCGATACTTAACTCAGCTCAAAAAGAACAAATTAAAAAGGCAGAGCAGACGGGAGATGAATGGGCTCGCCGACCGAAGGTTTCGAATTCACCGTCTTCACTAATCGCTCCCGACACGTGTACAAAACCTGTGTGTAAAAACGTGACATGGTCACAGTTACGCCTGATGTATGTCGGAGATGATGGTACAGGGAGAGGGGAGCGGAGGGAGTCGGCATTGACCCAATGGATAATGACGCACAATATACTTAAAAGTTTGATATGAATTGACCTGCTTGTTTTGGTTGGGGGGGGGGGGGGGGGTGGGTTGAGAGATTAGTGCCAAGATCAAAGATTTGAAATGGTGTCCAAACCAGTTGGTTCAATCAATAAACCGGACGAGTCATCAGTAACTAAGTGACCAGAAGCACAAATACCAGCTGTTGGACAGGACGGAGCAGTATCAACACTGACCTGGTTGCACTTATACAGATGGTTTGTCATGAGTGGCGGATGCAGAGTACTCCCGCCATCAACAACACTCTCCAGTGGGCAGGAGATGCCAGAGCTCCAACTGGTTCCAAGAGCAAGTGGCGCAAAAAATGGGCTGCCCCTTCTACTCCCCCTCCAACAGGGAGTGGGTGGCATTGCACAGTGTTAATGACAAACCAAGAGCTGCCCTCTTAAGGGCATCGCTCTCCTGGGAGCCCCACCAAAGGAGAGCTGTCCTACAACACCAGGGTTAATTCCAAAACAACAGGGAAGGAGAGGACGGCATGGAGGTGCCAGAATGCAGCGGGGCCAGCACAGAGTGCTAGGGCGCAGGTTCAATCCCCCACGCCTCCCATCGGCACTGTGAATAGGGACTGAAGATGGAGGAAAGGGGGCGGGACACCGTCTCATCCCTCGTCCAATTCAAGTGGCAATAGATAGACTTTGAAACCTTCCTCTTTGCAGCAGGCTATGCCTCAGCTGGGGTGGAGAAGGAAATAAATGAGGGGATCGCTTCTATTTTAGATTCAAGCTACCAAGAAATTAGTTCTAGTCCACAATTCTGGTTTGACAACAACAGGATAGCGGAGCTAGGATAAGAAATAGGGCAAAGTATCCAACAGGGGCTGAGTAGCTATTAACAGTGCAAGCTTTGACACTGAGCCACAGAACAAGGTCATCCCTCAGTCCCATCCTTGGTCTGTGCCGAATTAGCTGGGGGAGTGGGGGTTGGCGTGATACAGCTGCAGTTGGCCTCAGCATCCTGCAATCGGGGTGAGGAAGATTAGCCAGCATTCCTGCCTTTGATGGCTATCCAGCGACTCCTGCTGCAAAGTGGGAATGTGTGGAGCTGGTGTGAGGACATAATCAGGATCAGCTGTAATGTCTGTCTCTCCCCTCCCCATGGTCGAATAGCCTGCTGACACAGTCACAATGCAAGGAATGGCCTCGCGGACAAGAACTATCGGCCTGCGGAACGGTACCCCAAACAGGAGACAATGTCCTGGGGAAGAATGCGAGAAAGTAACTGGGAAACGAAACAAAGAAATCTCTTTAAAAATGAATCATCATGGCACCATCTCTGACCGACTTAAGTTTTCTTTGACTGCATATTATTTTTGTTTTTATTGTTGGGCATCGCTCCCCTCAGCCCTTGTCCCCCTCCCTTGCCCCTCCCAACCCCCCCGCCCCCAACCCCTTGAAAAGGTGTCGAACCATGTGCCCCCATCTTGAGTTAAAGCACCGTTGCAGTGTCCTTCCCTCTCTACACAAAGGGCTCACTGGTTAGTTCCGAATGCCTCGACAGGCATGCTGGCTTCATTCAGCCTGTGGAAGAATGCAGTCGACACAATTGCACTTTGATATCGCCGGGGTTTGGTTGCTGGGCCTTGACGTGTGGCAGCAAATGGAGGTGTGGCCGCGCCGTCCCCGAGTGCGGGCTCTGGTCCGGTTCGGTCCGGTCCGGTCCGGGCCACGAGGATCCCGTTTGGCCAAGGCCATGGGGCCCCGTTACAACCTGGCCCATTCTAATTTGAGAGCGTCGCTCTGCCACTAACTAGCTGCCGAGTGCTCTCTCTGTCTGTGAAGTCCGTGTTGGCTGTTGCATTAAGACCCCTTTGGTTTTGGCATGTGCTGTCCTGAGGAGTTTCCTTTATTAACACGGGCACAAAGCGAGAGTACAGTGTTTTTGTTTGCAGCCGTCCAGAGGAGAAGCTGCTGTCCGAAGGGTCCCAGTGTTGGTTCCTTCCACCCCGCCACCGGACGGTGGGAGCGTTGGAGTTTTTTGGTTTCTAAGTTTCTCGTGGGGCTGGAGCGCACGCGGAGGTTTCTAGGCTGAGAACTTTGCACCACCTGCCTCTCCGTCTGAAGCATGGCAGGGCGTTGGGGCAAGGTGCGGGGGTGCGGGTGATGGTGGTACTTGGCACGGCGCTTGGCGCACGCACAACATTCCTGGGCTGTCCAGCGGCGGCATCGAGTCGTCCCCGAAGAGCTGGGCGCCGAGGGAACGGTGATGACAAACTGCGTGCAGTCCGCTGACTGCTGAGACTCCAGGTCGCCCCGCTCGTGGCTCTAATGGGGGTTGGCGTGAACCCGGGGCGTGACGCTCTCCAGCGCGCGGGGGATGCTGTTCAGCCGTGTGCTGATCTGGACAAAGCGGATCTGGGGCGGAGGCGGCTTGGCCCGCGCCAGCCGGCTCGTCGTCCCCTGGCTCGGTCGGGCGGGGTGGTAGGCGGGCGCGCGGGTTCCGTTGAACAGCCGGGGGTCCTCGCCGTCGCCCGAGGCGTCCGTCCTCTTCTCCCCAGCATCGCCCCTCTCCCCGGCGGCCAGGGGCTCCAGCTCGTAGTGCTCGTGCTCCATCTCCTGCCGGTCCCCCTCACCGGCTGGCTGGTGCTTGTGGGCGCGGCAGGCCCGCTTGCCCTCCCACTGCCCGCGACTGGCAGGGGGGGGCGGCGGCGGATCGGGGCACTGCAGCCTTTTGGGCAGCGGGATCTGGCCGCAGGAGCCCTGGGGACCCAGGCAGCGGCACATGCACTGGAAGAAGAAGGTGGCGAAGCCCCAGCTGATGCACATGATGAGCATCATGAAGGTCCCCAGCTGCGTGTAGGCCAAGACAGTGGAGGGCATCATCATGGCGCCGGCCACGAAGGTGGTCAAGGCGGCCATGGCGATGGCCGAGCCCATCCGGCTCAGGGAGAAGACCACTTTGCCCTCGCGGTCAGTCTCCGGCGCCAGGCGGTAGGCCACGCCGTAGTGGACTGCAAAGTCGACGGCCAGCCCCACGGCCACGGAGATGGTGACGGACTCCAGCACGTTCAGCTCCCAGCCCAGCAGCACCAGCGAGCCCACCGTGACGAAGATGGTGCCGGCGATGGAGACGATGGCGTACAGGCTGATCACCACGTTGCGGGTGGTGAGCAGCATGACGCTGAAGGCCACGGCCACCGACAGCCCCATGGCCACCAGGGTGCCGTCCGACAGGCTGTCCTGCAAGTCGAAGAACTCCAGGCCGCTGACGAACCAGCCGTTGCTGAGGCCTGCCGGGGCGGCCTTCAGCTCCTCCGCGATCCAGGCGTCCACCTCCATGTAGAAGCGGCTCATCTTCTCGTAGGCCAGCGTGAAGAGGTAGGTGCTCTGGAACTCCAGGACCACGGCCCGGATGGTGTCGTTGATGTCGAACCGGGGCCCCGGCGTCTTGCTGTCCAGGTGGTAGCCGGTGCTGCGCTCCAGCTCCATGATGGCCCGCTTGATGCACAGCTCGAAGACCTCTTGCTTGTATGGGAAAGTGGACTGGCTGCAGCACGGGTACAGGGTGGGCTCCTCGCAGTCCTGGTTCTCCATCCACTGCCGGAAGGTCTCGACGAAGCAGCTGGTGAAGTCCTGCTCGTCGGTCTGGTGGAAGAAGGTCTGGTTCCTCAGCCGCTGGCAGAAGCGCAGCAGCCAGAGCTGGGAGGCGGGGCTGGCCACGTCGAAGGTAGCGTCCAGCCGCAGCCGGCCCTTGTTGTGCGGGTTGAGCGGGTCGCCCCCATCCACGGGGGCGATGCCCCACACCAGCGTGATGGGCATGTGGAGCTCCTCGCCGTGGTGCACCCGCTCGAAGACGAAGAGCCGGCGGAACTCGGCATCGTAGCGCTCGAAGGGGTGCGAGGAGCGAAACACCTGGAACTCGGAGAGCTCCAGCGACGGCAGCTTCATCTTGGGGTCGACGCAGACGATGTAGGCACCGCCCACGGTCAGGGCCAGGAACCAGCACAGCCAGATGTAGCGGAACTTGATGACGATGCAGGGCAGCACCTTCTCGAAGAATATGCGGGAGGTCTCGGAGGCGGCCAGCAGGAGGCTCTGCAGCTTGCGGCACAGCCGCACCGGCCAGCCGTCGCGGTAGGCCCGCCGCCCGGGGTTCTCGGCGCACTGGAAGAAGTGCAGCAGGTAGCGCTCGTGCAGCACCACCACCGCCGGCAGCCAGGTCACCATTAGAATGTAGTTGACCAGGATGGCAGTGCCGGCGTAAACGCCGAAGCACCGGATGGCAGTGATGTTGCTGACGTAGTTGGCATAGAAGGCAGCCGCGGTGGTGAAACTGGTGACAAACATGGAGAGGGCTGCGTGATGCAGGGTAATGCTCACCGTCTCCGCCAGCTCGGCCTGGGGCTTGTCGAACTTGGTGTGGTTCCAGACATCGCACAGAACAAAGGCATCGTCGGCCCCGATCCCCACCAGAATGATCAGCGCCGTGAGGTTCATGAAGGGGAAAAACTTGAAGCCGAAGACTATCCTGTAGAGGAAGTAGGAGACGATCAAGGAGCTGATGATGGCAAACATGGTCATCAAGGTGATGAACATGGATCTAGTGTAGACGCACATGATCAACAGAACAATTACGATCGCAATGGCAGGATACACGGTATCCATTAGAAGGTAGTCCTGGAACAAGTTGTGCTTGATCCCAAACTCAATCCCCGCAATGGTGGTGACACCATCCGAACAGTTCCAGTTCTCAAAGTTGTCCAAGTAAATGTCCATCATACTCTTCCCCTTCTCTGTGGGGATGAAGAGCATGCTGTACTTTAACGCTGGGATCACGTAGTCCAAGGTCTGGGGACTCAGGAAGTCCTTGTCCACCAAGTAGTGGAGGATTTGGTAGACGGCGTTGTACTTGGTGCACTTGCGGGGCACCGATGTGCACTTGAGCTGGTCTTTGCGACGGGTGGTCATGTCCCAGCAGTCGGGCCCCAGGGTCCCGTTGTGGTAATACTTGACGCAGGATCGCAGCAGCTTCAGTGTGTGCGCCACGTCTCGCTCGGTGATTTTCTGGCACGAGGACCGGTTGTTGAGGATGGCGATGTAGTTGCCCAGTGTCCAGCTGGGGCAGCAGGAGGCAGCCGAGGTCCTCTGGCAAAGGTCCCCAAATTGAAAGTGCGAACGGATCTGCAGAGATATACAGGTCACAAATAAAAACAATTATTACAACCAGTTTTAAACATCACTGTTGTTAAATTTGTTTTTTGGGGGGGTTTCAAAAGTAACAGCAGAATTTTTCAAAAATAATTGGTTGTTTAATGAATTGATTCATTATCAAACTCTCCACATTTGTTTATAGCACTGCAGCGTTTCTCGAAGAGAGGAGATGAGGAGAATTTATTTTACACAACGAGTTATGATCTGTACTGCACTGCCTGAAAGCAGATTCAATAATACTCTCTCCCCCCCACCCACCCTCTCCCCACACCACACCCCACCCCAGCACTCTCACCCACCCCCCCACCCACCCTCTCCCCACACCACACCCCACCCAGCACTCTCACTCTCTCCCCCACACCCACCCTCTCCCCACACCACACCCCACACCAGCACTCTCAGCCACCCCCCCACCCACCCTCTTCCCACACCACACCCCACCCCAGCACTCTCACCCACCCCCCACCACACCCCACCCAGCACTCTCACTCTCTCCCCCCCACCCACCCTCTCCCCACACCACACCCCACCCCAGCACTCTCAGCCACCCCCCCACACTCTCCCCACACCACACCCCACCCCAGCACTCTCACCCACCCCCCTCCGCACCCTCTCCCCACACCACACCCCACCCCAGCACTCTCACCCACCCCCCCACCCTCTCCCCACACCACACCCCACCCCAGCACTCTCACCCACCCCCCCACCCTCTCCCCACACCACACCCCACCCCAGCACTCTCACCCACCCCCCCACCCTCTCCCCACACCACACCCCACCCCAGCACTCTCACTCTCACCCCCCCCAGTACTCTCACCCACCCCCCCCAGTACTCTCACTCTCACCCACCCCACCCCCCAGCACTCTCACTCTCACCCACAACCCCCAGCACTCTCACTCTCACCCACCCCCCCCAGCACTATCACTCTCACCCACCCACCCACCCTCTCCCCACACCACACCCCACCCCAGCACTCTCACTCTCTCCCCCCCACCCACCCTCTCCCCACACCACACCCCACCGCAGCACTCTCACTCTCACCCACCCCACCCCAGCACTCTCACTCTCACCCACCCCACCCAGCACTCTCACTCTCTCCCCCCCACCCACCCTCTCCCCACACCACACCCACCCCAGCACTCTCACTCTCACCCACCCCACCCAGCACTCTCACTCTCTCCCCCCCACCCACCCTCTCCCCACACCACACCCCACCCCAGCACTCTCACTCTCACCCACCCCTCCCCCAGCACTCTCACTCTCACCCACCCCCCCAGCACTCTCACTCTCACCCCTCCCCCAGCACTCTCACTCTCAACCACCCCCACCCAGCACTCTCACTCTCAC